>NC_089701.1:540000-610000 GCF_031753505.1 Anomalospiza imberbis | reverse complement strand
CGGGGTGCAGCCTGGGGTGCTGCGGCTCGGCGCTGCCGTTCATTTCACCGAAGGGAAAGCCCAAACCCCTGGGTCTGTCAGGATGAAGCTGCGCTGTTTGCCGTTCCATCTGCAGAGGAGATAATTACGGAGGCCGCTCTCCCCTGGTGCAGCCGCTCGGCGCTCCGTGCCGTGATGGATGAGCGCGGAGCCGGGCCAGGCCGGCTGCGGGCTGCGAGGGGCGGCGGCCGGCGGTGCCCCGCCACACCGGCGCTCCCCTGCGCGTCTCCCCGGTGTCCCCCGGCCCGGAGGGTTGGGTGGCCGAGCCCCAGGAGCACATTTCCCTGCTAACCTCTCCCTGCCAGGGCCGGGGGCAGCGGCGGCGCGGCCGGGGCCGCTGTGGCGGGCGCTGCGCTGAGGCCTCCCCGTCACTTCCACTCAGCGTCCCCCAACTCACGAGCCCCGCGCCTCCCTCTTCTTGACTGACATAAAAATATGTAGCGACAAGCTGTCTGCCACAGCCGAAATCCGATCAGACATTGATTCCAGCAATTGCCTCGATTGGCCGAGACATAAGGCAAATTTGTTCCTGCGCTGCTCGTGCAGAGGCAGGTCTGAGGCGGGAGGGCCGCGGCCGCGGCGCGGAGCGGGGCCGGAGCGGGGCTGCCGCTGCAGATAATTGCAAACCCGATCCTTTCTGCCTTTCACCAGGGAGCTGGGGGGGCCAAGTGCAGGGAACCGGGTGGGGCAGCTCTGCCGAGGGCCCTGCCGGTGGGGAAAGGCCATTCCGGACTTGGGGAAGTGAGGGGAGGCGCGGGGGTTAAACACGGATTGCCCCAGGCTTGTCTTCTCGGGGGAAACAGCTGAAGGAAATAGGCGGCGAAGGGATGGATGCTCCTCGTTAAAACAGGGATGATGTCTGCAGAAATCCCACAGTCCAGCATCTGGCTGAAGGGCTGCTGCTTTCCCCGCTCGGGCACAGCCGAGTGCGGGACAGTCCCCTGCCCGAGCAGCGCCCCGCCATCAGCCCGCGGTGTCATTAATATGCGCAGTGGTATCAATTGACTTGTTTTTGCCTTTGCAGGCTAATGGAGGCTGGCAGGACGCAACCACTCCATCTTCTGTGACTTCCCCTACAGAAGGGCCGGGAAGTGTGCACTCGGATACCTCTAACTAATCTCCTAGCAACACTTTTTCCCTGAGCTGAGATGCCTTGATTAGTGCATTCAGAGTTGCAGGAGAAAAAGGAAAGAGTTTTTTTGTAGCCAACCACCTACAGCTTTACTGTAAAACCTTGTCTTATTAGAAAACTTGGTAAATCTGTTTTTTAAAGGTATCATAATCATTTGTATTTATACTTAAAACACACAATGTTAAAAAGCACTTTATCCAATTAGGCCAAGTTTTAGCATTGTTTATAGCCCTGTAACTATTTTATCATAATTTATTATCAGCAGTTTTAATGATGTTGGTCTAACAGTTGCCAATTACTTGGCCTTAAGGGTAAAAGTACAGGACAAGCTTAACCTCAGTAGCAAGAGCAGACACAAAGAATCGCCTCACCCAAATTTAATTGTGTGCATATTTCCATGGAAAGTCGACAGGAATCACAGACTTTGATTGTGTTTCATCTTTTCATATCTCTCACAGAGCTGGAATAAAAAGAGCTGTTCAGTTATTTCGGTTAACAATGGTCGTGTTTAAGAATCCTTATTCGTCACGTTTTTGTTGAGATCTATTGTCTTACAAATTAGATTGGAAACCAGGAGCATCTTTTCTTGCTAAAGCCCCCCCGGAGGCCGAGTCTCCCCTCGGAATCCCGACCCGGACACAGGTTGCTCTTGGGAGATGACGACTCTTGCTGCTGGTCTCTGTGCACGCCACCACCCGGGGTTTTACAGTACGAGCTGGGTGCTACCCACGCCTGCCAAGGGCTGGTGCCTCTGCTTGGCAGCAAACCACAAACAAAGGAAAAGGAAAGGAAAGAGCACCGTGATATGGAGTGTTGTACATAGTGTAGCAAAAGAGTATTTATACATCTCACCAATCAAACACAGCTTTATTACCTCATGCGAACTCATACAAACCAATAGACTTTCAACATGTTCTGTAGCTTAGAGTGCTCACTTACTACCTCTGAACGATACTCACGCTGTAGTTTGTCTCTTTCTTATCTTTTTGCATCTTGTAATTAACTCTTTGTTTCCCCACGAAATGTAATGTACATTGTAATCTCCTACAAATCAGGGTTGCCTTGGCAACTGCTAAAGAAGCGGAAGTGGAAACATGGGGTCTTAGGTTGGACACAAAACAGTGCAACTGTTGTAAATACTGAGAAGCATTTTGAATGTTCTTCATCTTGTTACTAATACACGCAAAAACCAACAACTAATTGTAATGCATACAGACTTCAGTATTCAGTACTGTACATCCCCCTGGATCGCAGGGGCCCTTTCTCTCTCTTTTGTATTGTATGCGATTCTGAAACTGATTGAGTCATGAAAATAATTTGTGGCAGTGATTCTAATGTATTAAACCGTTTCGTGTTACTTTCTAACTGGATTACACCCTGGATTGAAAAGTCTTCCTCGTGGTAGTTATATGTAGTTTCAAACATGAATAAACTTTTTGCTTTCATGATCAAACGTTGATGTAATTTCTTCCTGCTCAGTTCAAGTCAGCCTGAGGAGATGTGTCGGTCTCCAGAGGAGCCAGCTGGCATGGAGCAGGAGCTGAGCATCTCTTTAAACACCAGCACGTCCTCGTGCCCTCTTGCCAGGAGAGAATTGGAAATCCTGGGAGAGGCACATCCTGGGCAAAGGTTTCCACCTGCCAGCGCCTGCCTCCGCTGCTACTCTGGTCTGCCTGGGAGCCACAAATCAAGTGGAGGTAAAGGAAGGGGTCAGGCCTTTAGATGAGTTTAAAAACCATCATCATATTCACTCTTAATTACCATTTTTATTTAATATTAACTTTGGAGATATAGCCTCAGCTAGCAAGTCTAATGCGATTATAAAAATATTTTTCTTTATTAAAAAAACTTTTTTGGAAGGACGTATATATATATAAATGCTAATTTTAAGTCTTTTTAATAAAGTAAAGGTCAATAACAGGTAATAGCCTATTTACCATATCTCAAGGAAATTGACTCACAGGAAATCAAATTAACGTTAATCACTTGCAGCAAATGGTCTTTGATAAATACAACTACTCCCTCCTCGGGTTAGTGCAGCTAGGCAGGAGGAGGCCGAGCGCTCACCAGCACCAGCCCCTGCCGGGCTGGAGCCGCGGCTCGGTGCCTCTGAGGAGCTGCTGGGCCACCACCTTCCCTCCCCTTTGGCTCTTCAAGCCTTCAGGCGTCGGTTTGGGGGCTGGACAACTATTTGCATGATTCAGTGAGCTTGTGGTTCAGCTTTTCTCAACAATTCTTGTATCAGGGTATTTTGTAAAATACCTTTGCTCTCCCCCTCGCCCCCGGGCCGTGGCAACACTGCACCCCACGCTGTCATGCACCAGTGACCGCTGCTGCTCTGTTCACAGAGCAGACTCACCTCGATCAGGTTTGGAATTGAACAGTGCTGCTTCTTCCACAGGTGGTGAATTTAAATAAACAAGCAAATAGCCAGACCTGCATTGCAAAGCCTTTGTTATCACTTAATGGGAGCTGGGGCAGGTGGGGACTGTGGACTGCCGAAGACTTCTGCACGCTGAGGACAAAGCACCCAACAATTTGCATTTGCTAATGGAGCTCCCCAAGTCCACACGCTCAGTGTTCGTGCTACAGCTCGGTGGAAAACGGTATTTTATATTTTAAATGTAAAGTGTGTCAGCAGAGGCGTAGTAGGCAGCGTAATGAACACTCAGACGTCCCTCATCTTGATCACATCTCTGCTGGCCACAGGCAAGGACCTGTCACACACTGAGGAGGTTCATAGGAAGGCCATCAACAACCTTTGGGCCGCCCTTGCGTGCCCCACGCCCGCTGGGCATCATTAGCTGCTGCTTTGCAGCATTAAGGCTTTGGGTCCCTTTGAATTACAAGTGCAATTTGGCTTTTCCTTACGTTGGAGAGCAGCCACGTGGTTCCAAGGCAAATAATAAACATCTTATCCTTGAGGCCTGATCACGCATCAGGGAGGTTTACTGCCAGCACCAGTACTAGGATCAAGCTGCTGATGGTATATTGTGTTTCACCCAGTAGCTACACCCTGAAGGGCCCTCGGAGCCTCCAGGAACAGCGGCTCACATGAAGGGAGGAGACCCTCAGCCCTCCCACCCTGCCAGCCCAGCAGCACCATCCTGATTCCCTGCGCCCACGTTTGAGCTTTTGGCACACGAGAACCCTGCAGCCGGAGCCCACCAGCCATGGGAGGTGCCAGCCCTCAGACCCCGTGTGGAGCACAGCAGGACCAAAAGGAGGATTTGCAGCAGGTCCCAGGATTTGCCATCTCCTGTTGTCAGCACTGACCTGACTGAGGCATCCATCACTGGGACAGGCACGAGGGTGTCTGGAGGAGAGACCCACACTGCTCCCCTGGGCACGGCTCGACAGCCACTTCTGGGAGCAGCCCCAGCTCCGTCTCACCTGCTGCGCCACGGGGACCATGGGGACCATGGCACGGCCACTGCTGCGGGGTGTCCTGCAGGAGCAGCCTTGAGAAGCCCTGCAGCTGGGGAGACACAGTGCCTCTGGTTTGTGACCTGCCACGGGAGCAGCCCACAGCCTCAGAGCCCCCAGAGAACAGCAAACCTTCATCTGCTGGCAGTGGAGCAGGGGCAAGCGCCTGCTGTGCCCGGCTCCCCATGTAGCTGGGCTTGGAGGCCACGAGGGATCCTGAGCCCGGGAAGGGAAGAGCTGGGGACATCTTGGGGCATGGCAGGATCCGTGCCCCGTGGGGCTGGGTCAGTGGGGCAGCTCTGCTGACTTGGCACCGTGTGATCCTGCAGCAGTGTCCTGACCACACACGAGCCGAGGGGCAGTGCCACCGCCACTCTCTGTGCTGTGTATTTCCAATGTGATAAAAGCAACTGTGAGCAACTGAAGATGTTTCCAGTTTGTGTTAATAAAATACATCTTTTTTAAAGAATGGAATTATTCAAAGATTGGCAAATTTTATTTCATTAGCTTTAATGTCACTGCCATATGGACTGTGAAGAAAAGTGAACCATTAGATCAGAGGGACCGAGTTATCAGTGTGACACAGAAAGCTCTGATACAATTGTTAAGGATAAGCCCTGGAGTGATTTATTGCCTGCATTGTATTAGTCACAGAGGAGTTATGATATGCTCCCCATTCCTGTATCATATTAGGATTTTATTAGTCTAATATGACATGGTAATATAATATATGATTAGAATTCCCATCCAGTGATCCTTTCCTTGGTTGCAGGGGCTGGAGAAGGTTTTGTGTGCATCAGATGCTGGGCCATCGTGCCCAGGGAGGACGGGGGACACCTGGGATGGCACAGTAGCTGAACCAGTCTCCAGGCCTTCCCAGGTGGGACATGGGGCTCCTCACCTTCTGTGGGCACCCCGGGCCGTCCGTCTGCCACCGAATTCGTTTCCCCTGAATGACAAAGCCACTGGTTCCTTCCTGCAGCCGGTTCAGTGGAAGGACGGAGCTGGCATTACGATCCTTGCTGAGCCGAGCCCCAGGTCTGGGCTGTGTCCCAGCAGTGCCTGGGACACCGTTCCTGCCACGTGCAGCAGCGGCAGGGCTGTGCCAGGGCTGCTGCAGCGCCAGCAGAGCCCTGGGCTCAGCACGGTGCGATTTGCACGGGGCTCTGGAGGAAGGAGAGCCGCGGCCGGGCGGCTCCGCTCAGCCCCGGCCCGAGGCGCTGATTGCTGCGCCTCATCAGCCTCATCAGCGTGCCCCCTGCTCCCGCAGCTCTCCTCTCGGCACCCTGGCCTCTGGAAAGCCACCTTACCCGACGAATCCGGAAGACAAACTTTTCTTGTGAGTTTCCCCGCCGCCGTGGCCGTGTCCCCGCGCCCCGCTCCGCCCGGGAGCGGCTCGGAGCAGACGCTGCTCGTAGCCTCATTCTTGCCTCCAGCAGCAGCAGCAGCAGCAGGAAGTTCAAGCATGTCAGAGCGCTACTAGGTGCTAAATCCCCAAATCTATATCAAAGCCTATTTGATCATCTTCCTGTCATTGATATAATAAAAAGGATTAATTTATTGGAGGCTGCCAAAACCCTCATGTGGCAACGAATTTAAGGATCGTGTTTATACAGGCTAATTAAACCCAATTACTTTCATTCCTCTCCGCGATGCTAACGCGGGTGCTGAGGGGTGCCTAGAGCCCCTAGGTGAGCGCCTGTTCCTGGGGTGGGTGGGGACCCAGGGGTGTCCTCGATGAGCACATCTCCGGGCCAGGGACCCCCGTGGGAGAAGGGGCCCTCCTCCTCCTCCTCCTCCTCCTCCTCCTCCTCCCAGTCCCCGACACGCCCAGCTCGCTGGGATGCACCCCGGAGCAGGGGAATGGGGCACACGGCCACCCCTGGCCGCGGGGGAGCCCGGGTGAGGCTCTGGGAGCGCAGGCGGGGCCATTGCCCATGCTGGGAGATCACCTATTAACGCCTGCAATTCGTATAATAAAAGGTTGCATTTTTTGTGGTAAAATTCAGCATAAAGAGCACGCGTCATTAAGTATGGAAATCCAGAATTTTATTAGCAATCTGCTAGATCTGAACTGACGCCAATTAAACAAAAAAGATATCATTTATAAAAAGGCAGAGTTCAAGTTGTATTAAATATGAAATGCAATTTTCTGCTGGTTGTGATTTATTACCATTGGTACATTGTTCAAAGAAGCATGTTATATTTCAATAGAGAAATATTGTTTATTCATTAATATTTTAAAACTTGCTTATTGCTGTGTATGACTCTCCTGCAGAATGAAACTTATGATTTAAAACATGAATTAATAAACACATTTGAAAGTGTTAGACAATATCATAACTGCTCATTTTTCATTTTACTGAGAGCATATTAAACTTTTATAATTCTGTACTATTATTTTCCAAATAAAGGTATGGGCTCTAAATTGCAAATTTCAGGTACAGATGAGAGAAAGCAATAACAGATGTTGGGAATCAGTCACTATGTTCTGCTAATACGGCTCAATACTTTTGTTCTCACATTATTCACAAATCTCCTGTTCAGCACCACGGGCCCCTCAGAGAGTCTGGGGTGCCTCGAGTGCCTCTCCTGGTGGGACAGGAGGGTTCCAGGGACACCAGCCTGGAGAGAACAGTGCGGGTTCCAGGTGTGCTGGGCCAGGGGAGGGTGGTGAGGGTTCCAGGTACGCTGGAGCCGCAGGGCTGCATCACGCTCTGAACGCCAGGAAACGTTTGATAGAGGCTGACACCCTAAATGAGGCCGAAAATATTTTATACAAAATGTGATAAAGCAGTAATGATCCCAGAGGCCTCAGGTTATCTTGGTGATTACCTGCACCCACCACTTGAATCAGCAGCATTAAGGGGTCCAGACCCGATACGCAGATCCCTCGGAACTCATTAGTCCTGAGTACTTTATATAGACTCACCTCTCAGCTGCTTGATTCAAACTAACCTTTTTCGTATCTTAAAATCTCTGCTGCCACAGCCTTGCAGTATTACCATAACAATAACCAGTATTTCAATTTTAAGAACTCATTTTTCCTCAAATAGAAAGTGCCAATCAATTTAAGGAGCAGGAGAGGCACGCTGGAGCACAGGCAGGGCATGCCTCGCCCTCCTGCTCCAGCCCATTCTGGTGGGAACCATCTTCCTGCACTGCACTTTTCCTCCTCACTGGCCTCTGCTCCTGGCTCTGCAGCACACGCTGGACTGAGGGGATTCACCCCAGGACCTTGGAAGGGGATGGGGAGCCGACCTTTGGAATGTCTCCCCGGCCCGGCGGGGGCTTCGCTGCCCCCTCAGGCTCCAGTCGGGCTCCGGGGTTATGGGGAGGGCTCCGGGACACATCAGAGCAGGGGGCTGGGGGGCCCAGGGGGCTGGGGGGCCCAGGGGGCTGGGGGGCCCGGGCAGCGCCGGTGTCTGCACCTCGTCTGATCGATGGTGGGGCCCGTGCCAGGCTGGCCCTCACACCTGACACTTAATGGGAATTAACTATTCACCTCTTCATTGGGCAAAGCAAATCGGCAGGACTTATTACTCCAAGCCACTCAATTAATTAAAGTTCAGTGCTTAATCAAGTTCCAGTGGTCATAAACAGGGCACAGGGATTTCTCTCTCCTGAGCACCATGCTCAGAGCTTACATGAAGCAGTGTACAGTGTCTGGCACTCCCTGTGCGATTCCTCCTCAAATTAGCCCCCACTTGTCCCCACTGGTCCCAGGGCGGCCACCTGGGAGCTGGTTCCTCTCGGTGGGCTCTGTGGTGGGCTCCGGGCTGGGGGCCTTGTCCTGCCACATCTAGGGCAGCATTGGGAGGGATGGAGATGTTTCTGGGCACTGCGGGGTGCAGGGGCTGGGAAGTGTCTGTGCCACTCCTGAGAGCCCCCAGCGAGCCCAGGTCCTCCCTGGAGGGGGCACAGAGGAGGCTTCACTTGGAAACCCATGTTCCCCCCACCTTGGCTGGACAAAGAGCCACAACAAAACCTGCTCTGGGCACAGAGGGAATGTCTGTGGGACACGAAGGCTGGGCACCACGGGAGCTGAGCTGCTGGGCCCCAGGAAGGGACACAGCATGGCACTGCAGGCATCCAGCAGAACAATGCCTTTCCAATGGGCCTGCCCATGTGCTTCAGAGACTCTCCAGCCCATCCATAACTGGGAAGGAGATGCTGTCCAGCTACATGGGCAGCAGATTCAATTAGGTTTCTCTCTCCCAGAACGTGGCACGAGAAGCAATCTCTCTTTTTTGAAGAATGTAATAACAGAGTGCAATGGAAATGCATCGAAGAGACTCCAAGAACAGGATCCTTGCTTTAAATCTTGAAAGCAGTCAAGAAAAATATGTTGTTTACCTGAATTTGTTTTTCATAAGGTCTCCCAGAGGATTAATAAACTAACCTTTCATCTGTGAACACCTGGTCCTACATGCCATCAATAACCCGCTGCACCCTCCGCATCAATGCGCACTCAGTGGCAAAGGCAGATTGCAGGAGCCTCCACAGGAGTCTCCGAAACGCCCGTGACAGAGAGGACACCCAGGACTCTGCCGGTCCCCAGGGCCCTCTGGCTCCACACACGTGGAGCTGGATCGGGCCCGTGTCCCAGATGTGGCCCTGAAGGTCAGGCTGGGCTGGACCCCTCCGCGGTGGGGGAGGCCCTGGCAGGGCCCCGCCTGGGGGGCAGGGGGTGGCAGAGGAGCCAGGGCCCTGCCAGCAGCACCTTCTCCCGAGCAGGTCTGCGGGCTCGAGCCTGGCATCCCTTAATTGATTGATCGGCTCGGACTGTCAGCGCTCACAGAGATAATTCAATTTATAAAATCCTATTAAGTAGTGAAAGATTTTTTGATTGTTGAATTGTTTCCTATGTTATGCAAGTCATTTTGGCTCCTCTCACTTGGAAATCCGCTTCCCATTTGCGAGAGCTGGCGATGGAGCCATTCCCCTCTGCTGGCCTGTGCTCAGGTGCTCCGAGGGTGGCTGAGCACAGGGCAGAGGCAGCTGGGGCAAAGGAGAGCCCCAAGCTCGTGGCCTGCCAGTGTCCCATAACATCCCGTGGTGTCCCAGTGTCCCAAAACAGCCCAGTGTCCCTTAGTGTCCCAGTGTCCCGTGGTGTCCCAGGGTCCCAAAACAGCCCAGTGTCCCGTGGTGTCCCAGTGTCCCATAACATCCCGTGGTGTCCCTTGGTGTCCCAGTGTCCTGTGGTGTCCCAGTGTCCCATAACATCCCGTGGTGTCCCTTGGTGTCCCAGTGTCCTGTGGTGTCCCAGTGTCCCATAACATCCCGTGGTGTCCCAGTGTCCCAAAACATCTCAGTGTCCCATGGTGTCCCAATGTCCCGTGGTGTCCCAATGTTCCAAAACATCCCAGTGTCCCGCAGTGCCCTGGTGTGTGTGGGATCATCCCTTCAGCTTTCCTGCAGCTCTCATCCTGGGCACAGGCAGGGGTCTGGCAGCAGCTTCCCCGGCAGCCCAAACCATCCCTCTGCCCGCGGGTTCCCGTGCCAGAGCAGCCCCAGGACCCGGTGGCTGCTTTGGGGGTACCCCTGTGCCCCCCCCCTGGTGACCCTAGACGCGGAGTCAGGCGCAGGCAGGAGGACCTGGGGTTGCCACGTGGCAGCTGAAGTTTGGTTCCCGTTTTCAGCTCTTTGTTTCCATCCCCCACCCCCACCCTGATGCAAGCTCCCCTCTCCGGTTTGTTTCCATAGAAATCCTCAGCTGTAAATCCTTAAGTAACTTTTTTTTTTTTTTTTATTTATAGTGTGCTATTAATGTCCTTTCAAGCCGAGGACTCCAGGAAATGAAATAATAGAAAAGGCACCACTTTGAAATGCATCCAGGCATTTATTGTTAGTAAGTGAAAAAGTAACATAAGCATTTAAAGAAAATATTGGCAGATAAATTGGGTTTTAAAGAAAATATAATTGGATATAATTTCTGCTTCATTCAGTTAAATATTTATTGTTTTATTGACTTATTTTCTTTTATTTATAATAAGAACCTTAAGCTGAAATTTAATTTTCTCAATATAAATATACGTTTTCATAGAAAATTTGGCATTTAAAAATGTTATCTCAGACATTAATGGCTTTGATAAAAGCATGCGGCTTGTGCAAGGGCTTGGTTTAGACATTTCCAACCTCAGTAAATATGAAGTAGTCTCTATAATCATCATTATCATAACAATTACTATTATTCTAATTAATGGGTAAGCCTAATGGCAATGCATCCACATGGAAAATCAGTGCTTGCTGCATATTTGAGTTCTTCCCACAGTTTTTGCTGAGATCTGCAGAATTTGAGCTCCTCAGAGGAGCCCTGCCCTGGGCAGGGGCAGCTGAGTTCCCTCCCCGTTGGGGTGAGGACGGAGCCTTCTCCCTGCTGGGGTGGGAACAGAGGGCTCGTGCTAGCAGCAGACAGACAGACAGACGGACAGACGGACAGACGGAACCGGCAGCACCGTTGGAGGCAGGTGCTTTCCACTGATCTTGGTGGAGAGGGTCCAGGGAGGAGCACCAGGACAGGTCCCCAGGAGGCCACAGTGCCACTGCTGCCAGTGGGACTCACCCCCACGGTGTCACCTGCCCGAGGTGGCTCCCGGCCAGTGACACGTTCCGGGGCAGGTGAGCTCCAGACAGGCTCGGGGGCAGCGGTGCCCTTGTTCTGGGGCAGGTGAGCTCCAGACAGGCTCGGGGGCAGCGGTGCCCTTGTTCTGGGGCAGGTGAGCTCCAGACAGGCTCGGGGGCAGCGGTGCCCTCGTTCCAGGGCAGGTGAGCTCCAGACAGGCTCGGGGGCAGCGGTGCCCTCGTTCCAGGGCAGGTGAGCTCCAGACAGGCTCGGGGGCAGCGGTGCCCTCGTTCCAGGGCAGGTGAGCTCCAGACAGGCTCGGGGGCAGCGGTGCCCTTGTTCCGGGGCAGGTGAGCTCCAGACAGGCTCGGGGGCAGCGGTGCCCTTGTTCTGGGGCAGGTGAGCTCCAGACAGGCTCGAGGGCAGCGGTGCCCTCGTTCCAGGGCAGGTGAGCTCCAGACAGGCTCGGGGGCAGCGGTGCCCTTGTTCCGGGGCAGGTGAGCTCCAGACAGGCTCGGGGGCAGCGGTGCCCTTGTTCCGGGGCAGGTGAGCTCCAGACAGGCTCGGGGGCAGCGGTGCCCTCGTTCCAGGGCAGGTGAGCTCCAGACAGGCTCGAGGGCAGCGGTGCCCTCGTTCCGGGGCAGGTGAGCTCCAGACAGGCTCGGGGGCAGCGGTGCCCTCGTTCCAGGGCAGGTGAGCTCCAGACAGGCTCGAGGGCAGCGGTGCCCTCGTTCCGGGGCAGGTGAGCTCCAGACAGGCTGGAGGGCAGCGGTGCCCTTGCTGTGGTGGCGGTGCCTGAGCCGCACGCCTGCCCCACAGCAGAGCTGCTTCCATGGCAGCGCGTTTTCCAAAACGCTCCTCCATCCCAGCTCCTCCATCCCACCGATGGGCTGCCCTGGGACAGGAGCACCGGTACCCGCTGGAGCTGCCACCCTGCCACTGCCTGCTCCGGGGATGGCCTCTGCAGCGGCAGGAGGGTTTGCTGGTTGTTTTGGACCCTCCTGTCCCTGCGGGACACAGCTGTGTAGGCTGTGCTTGTCCTGGGGCTCCCAAAAGTGGAAGGGAGAGCTTGAGCCCCTTCCCCTGCCCTCCTGATCCCTCTGAAGGGACAACCGGGCCCTGTGCCAGTGGGGAGGACCTTCCCCAGCTCTTCCCAGAAGAGCACTTGGTCAGAAGGACAGAGAACAGCTCAGCTTGTAACAGGGATGAAGCTAAACCACCTGCAGATGGAAATGGTGTTTGGATTCAAACCAGTGCTACAGAGGTGAAAAGCTCTGGGCTTCATTACCAGCCCCTGGAGTCACCCTGTCCCCCTGAAATATGTCATGCACACTTTGAACCTTTCCATTTTTATGGGCAGGTTTAACTGCGGCACAGAGCAGCTTATATCAACAGTGAAAAAATGTCCAGCAAGAAAAGGCCTGAAACGGTAAATATTTAACAGGTCCTTTCTGTCCTCTCCTTCTATGTATTAAAATAATTAGTTTAACAAAGAGGTCTCTGTTCCCCTGTGTCTGAGCATGACGTGTCTGGTGCAGCAGCACAGCTGTAATTCAGTCTCGGCTCTGCTGGCATTTACACTCGCCGCTCCACCCTGCTCTCCCGGTTTATAGTGTCAGCAGAACATCTTGATTGAATTACAGCTCTGGATTCGGTTAGGAGCCAGGGATTATTCCAGATGTAGTTGAGTTGTAGGTATCTGTCTGTGCTTATTTGGGGAGAGAGACCCTCAGGAAAATCAGGAGACCAGATGTGGGCCAGCACTCCCGGCCCCAGAGCCACACGGCATGGACAGAGCCCTGGCACGGCTGCCTTGCCTGCAGCAGCTGTGGGCTTCTTCCCGCTGCCCTCACGGTGCCCAGAGCCCACAGCCTCGGGCACAGGGCTCCCCTCAGGCCCCGCTCGTTGTGAGAAGCGAGAGGAAATCCCGTCCTGCAGCACCACTGGCACTTGTTACCAGAGATGGTCGCTGAGAAAGAGACGCATCAGTTCAGCTCGTCCCTGACTTCCACTGGAGCTCCAAGCAGACTCTGGAAAACAGGATGGGAGGGATGAGGCTCGGGAGGCTCCGGGGTGTGCCGGCGGGAGGGGAGGCAGCGCCGGCCCCTGGGGACAGCGCTGACCGCGGTGCCCGGGCGAGGGAGGGCACCGGCTCTCGGTGCCCACCGCCGAAGGACGGCGGGTTTCCCTCGTGTCCGGCACTTCCCACCGACCCCGCCGGCTGCTGGGGCTGCGGGAGCGCCCGTGCCCTCGGGCCCTCGGACACGGCAGCTTTTTGGAAGTGGCGTCGGCCGGGGCTTCGCTGCCCGGGAAGGAGGGAGGAGCACGTGCCCTGGGATGTCCCTCGCATCCTGCCTTTGTCCGCGGCCGCGGGCAGCCAGGGCCTTCCCCTCATTTGTCTTGTTAATCAGAGACAGCACACTGATCAGTCATGGTGAGAGCTGGAATAATTGCAGACTCAAAATAGCACCGATTTAAATCTTTCAGATGATAATCTCTTGCTTAGCAGCGGGAGAGGGTTCCTGGCAAACCTCTTCCCGGGAATGCCATGCAGGAGGAGAGGGCAGGCGGGTGAGGCAAGCTGGCATTCCCAGCCGGGCTGGGGGCTCCAAAGCCCCACACCCCACAGGGATCCGGGTGGGACACGCAGCCCTGAGCTGCCCACGGCGGCTCTTGGCAGCGCCGTGCCCAAGCAGATGCCAAGGGCCGTGGGTCTGGGGGCTCCTGGCTCCATCTGTGCCACCTCTGCCAGCACCGGGCCGTGGGCACTGCCACCCTCACCCGCGCTTGTGCTGCCTCCTGAATGGCTCCTCTCCCATCCGCAGTGCCAGCATTTCCAGCAGGATCTATATCTTTCCATAGGCAGTTTGTTTCATCACAGTAACATAATAATGTGCTGAGAAGAGCTCATAGTTGTGAATTAATGTTTAAAAGCTCTCACTTTTGGGTTGTTGAAATGAATGTTAATTTGACAAATGGCAGCCATTGGGATCCAGGCGGCATTAACATGGAAATCGGAGTTAACCTCCAGCGGGGCAGGCGCAAGGTGAGAGGAGCAGCCGCGGCTGCCACTGCAGCTTCTCACCTGATGCTCACACTGTAAATACTGCCAGTGCTCGATCTATTTATAGAACTAATTTAAAGGCTAGTTCAGGGAAATCTGAATGACATCTCCTTAAGAGAGGCAATCGTGGGGTATCTTGGAATATGTCAGGCAGCTCTCTTGCTTTCTCTCTCAAAAATACTCATATGTCCACTAAATCAATTTGCTTTTCTCTTGTAACTGCATTTGCAGGGCCATTCCTTTCCATTTTCTGTCACTGTCACACGCTAATTCATGTCACTCTGCTGTGCAGGAGGGCCAGTGCCTGCCCCTCTGCACGTCACCAGCACAGCTCCCCTGTCCCTCCTGGACCTGATCCTGGGCTGGAGGGGTCCAGGGGGCTCGGGCTCCTCACCGGGGCTGAGGGTCACACCCCAGGGTGCTGCTCTGCTCCTCTGGGTCTGGACGTGAACCTTTGCAGAAGCAAAGTGCTTCTCCATGTGCCAGAGCATCTCCAGGTTATCTTCTGTGGGGTTGGGGGATCCTACAGATTTCCACAATTTGTTTTTTTATTATTTACCTTGTTTTCCTTCAATTTTCACTTAAAGAGAAAGGATGAGAATTTTCTGGACAAAAGAATGCAATGCCAAAGCTCTGTGTCCTGGGAACAATTAGAGCAGAAAATCCAGGGGAAAAAATTCTGAGCTTAAGGCAGTGGCTCTTGAAT
Organism: Anomalospiza imberbis; assembly: GCF_031753505.1. NCBI lineage: Eukaryota > Metazoa > Chordata > Aves > Passeriformes > Viduidae > Anomalospiza > Anomalospiza imberbis. Next base: position 595,068 of record NC_089701.1, on the reverse strand, counting down.
GAAGAGAGATATCCTAACACCCCATACCCGAGTCAGCCCGTGCAGGTGGGTTAGACCTGCTGGGTACCTGAGCGTGGGAACAGGGCTCCAGCAGCCACTGGCCCCTTCCTGGAGGGAACGTTTAACGTGGCCCTGACCAAACAAGGAGAGCAGCCTCCCTCAGGCCTCTCCTCTGGATTCTTCAGATGGTGTTTTTAAAAGTGAGGTGGAGAGGAGGCTGCAGACCAGAGGGTTTCAACCCAAACCCCGCAGCTTTGGTTTTGCAAATTATTTAATGTTTTGGAATGTTCCCTACATCTCCAGACATAAATATTCAGCCTTGCAGCTGAGAAACTTCTTTCCAAGTTGATTTTATCAGGCTCATGTACAAATTTTCAGTTAAAAACTTCTTTCCTTGACTCTTAATTGTTCCTGGCCAACAAATGGAAAAGAGGAAAAGGGAGTGAATTACATGACCTGTCTCTTTTTGTTTATTAAGAACTTCTTTCCAGTGTCTTATTCTTACGGAAATATGGTTTCAATTTTCTGTTTGAATTGTGGATCAAGAAATGTTGCCAATACATATTTTTCTCTGTCAAAATTTCATTTAATCTGGGGTCTGTAGATGTCTTGAGAGCCATGTCTCCTCACTGGGTCATTACTGCGTGCACCTCTTGTCATGTTAGTTTTCCATCAGAATCACATTTGTTCTGGAAAGGCACCATAATTTTAAGAAGTCGCCAGCATTCCTGGCTCAGGCTGTCATTCCAGGTGGGACTCAGGTCCACGAGAGAGTGACACTCAGCTGGCTGAAGTGAGTCCTGCCGCAGGAGGGGACCCCTCACACAACGCTGCCCCACAAACCAAGTGCAGCTGCAGCCACGGCCGCTCCCCGTGCTGGACGGGCTCTCCTGCAGGTTCCAGGTTCTCAGGATGTTGCTCTGTCCCAGCACTGTGAAATGATGCACTCCATCGCAGTTAGCTCTGGTTGTTCCAGACTTTGAAAGGATTAACTTTCACCATCTAAATAAGAAGAAAAGGAAGAAATGCCCCACAGCCTCTCTCCACCCCCTGGAAAGAGTTTTTTTCTGATGGAACTGGAATGCTGGAAATAATCCAGAGGAATTCAGAAAATGAACCTGTCAGAAGAATATTTTAACAAAGCCCGGTTTTCAGCTGCGGTGTCAGCAGCTCGCCCCCTCCTCTGGCAGCTGCAGACAGCCCAGGCAGTCACCAGGGAGCAGAGCTGGGCAGGGCTGGAGCTGCAGCGCTGCCGGGGGTCCCGGGGGGCTGCCCCTCTGTCCCTTGAGACCCGGGGGTTCCAGCTCAGTGTGGGCTGCTGACCTGACGGGGCTCTGCCTGCAGAGCTTCCCAGGGCCCCTGCAGGGCTGCGCCCTCCTGCTGCTGCCATTATCACTCCACAGCTCCCGGAGAGAAGGCTGGAGCGAGGTGGTGATCGGGCAAGGGCTGGACTCGATGATCTTGCAGATCTCTTCCAACCTTTATGGTTCTGTAATTCAGAGTGGAAGGGGCGGGTACAGAGCTGGAGTTCCCCTGGACCCACGCCACAGGTGAGCTGTTCTGGGTGGGTGCAAGAGCACCCACTGTGCTGCTCCATCCAGCATTTCCTCACCTGTGCCTGGCCAGCCCTGTGCCATAGACTAAAGGGGAGAAGCTTGAAGGAGGCTTTAATCAAAAGTTAGAAGTTGCAGGCAACATGTCACAGTTCCTCATCAGGTTGCCATTATAACGCTCTGTAATTGGAAAGACATTAATATTGACAGTGTTGTGAAGAATGTCCTGCTTCTCCCTGCATGTGTGGATTTGATAGAGTTGAATAATGGGGCAGATATGATGGATTAGAAAAACTCCCCAGCTAAGGTCCCTAATTATAGAGTTTTACCTGCCCAATTAAGGTGGAGTACTTGAGAGAAAACTAGACACCAACTCTCTCCAGGCACCTGCATGCTCTGGGAAGCCTGAGGAGCTATGACAGTGCTGGACTGGAGGATTACTGGAATTTTATCCTTCTTGAAATGTTGCCTTCCTGATGTCCATGCAGCACGGAGCTAAAATCCACCCAGAGGCTGCGCAGCCCCTGTAAATCCTGCTGATCCACAGGCTCCGAGCTCGGCCGCTCTGTGCTCCTGCACGTGGATTCCAGAGCAGGAGCCAGCCCAGTCCCCAGCGTGCCCACAGCCCGGTGATGAACAGACCCGAGCCCCCTGGCCATGTGGCTGCCCCGCTGTGCCCAGGATGGGCTGGAGCCCTCAGCAGGGCAGCCAGAGCCCTGCCTGCTCTTGGGGGACGTGGGGCTTTGGGGCTCCAGCACAGACCCCGAGCCACCACAAAGTCTTGGAAATCCTGGCCAGTGGGACACAGAAATTTTAAAAGTAAATAATGATTTGGCTGTCTGCAGCCTAAGGATGGATCATGGTGGGTTTCCTTTAACCATCCTAAAAGACAAAGCAGTGTTGGTTCCAGAGAGGCTGATAGGTGACACCTATGGTGTGTGTGGTGGCACCTGTCACCATGAAAGGGCAGGTGTGGTGGCACAGAGCCTGCTCACCCCTCCCAGGAGGAGCAGCTGGCGTCACACTGCTGAGAACATCTTAGCATCCAAATCTCCCTCTAACCCCTCTCTGTAGTGGTGGGACAATTATCCCATAAATTATGAAGTGAATGTTCTGCTGGGGCTCTGGAGTCTGTTTACCCGAGTTTTTTCTCTCTGTGCTTTCTTCTCCAGAGATATTCCCGCTGGCTGCTGAGGGATGCAGACGTGCCGGTGCTTTTTTCTTCACCCCTGCCTCCCTTTCATCTGCGCCCGTGATGAATTGTAGGGGAGAACTACCCAAGCCTGTCTGTTTTGGCTTAGATCAGCTTTTCTTCTCATTATAATTTAAGTCTTTAAGGGTCTTCAGCAGGAGCCTGTAAAAGTCAGATCACTCACTGCTGTTGACGCCTGTGTTTCATGGCCACTCGGGCCGTGATTCATGCGGGGCCGGGACGCGTCTCCTTTGTGCCGCAGAACAATGGCTTTGTGCCGGGCTGGCGCCCGCGCCGGCCCACAAAGGGTTAACCACAAAATCCTGCAAGAGCTGAAAACTATGGATTGAGCAAAATCTCCCTGTCAGCTCTCTGTGATTTTGCTGAGAGCACTTGGACATGCTGGCATTGGATTTACAAATTGAAAATCATTAATAATTCTAACCAGGCTGTGATAAATCTGAGATCAGTCTCGATGAACCTGGACACCATTTCATAAATCAAAAAGATTACTTAGGAATTTTTTAAAATCTGACGTCAAAATGTCATGGTTACTAATGGTTTTTGTAGATCTCTTACAGTGATATATCATTTATCTACGCTACATCTAAAATGTGACACCAGGGCAGAAATGTGATGTCTTTAATATCATGAATACATTTTATCCCATAATAAAGGTATTAACAACTTCTTGCTGTGAATTGTACTTGAAGTTCTGTGCCTGATTTAGTGCTATTGTTATATTAACTGGTTTTCTCCCAGTATGTGCAGACAAACTGTTGCTCACTTTGTGTGGGACAGGCTGAGGAGCCACCGAGGCAGAGGAGGTGGCGGCTCGGTCCTGGCTGTGCACCCCGCGTCCCCTGTCCCTGCTGCCCAGGCACCCCAGGGAACTCGGGGTGCACAGGGGTTTGGTTCATGCTGGTTCTTACAGAATTTTCTCACTCATTTTACACAGACCAGTCTGAGAAAAGTTTACAAGACTTATGGAATACAACCCCAGCAAATGACCTCCAGAAAATACCCTTCGAGCCACTCCTTTAACTGATTAATGAAGTTTATGCTACAGAATATCCCTGAAGAAGAAGGTAAGGTGTAAAGCAAGGGAAGAAGCCGCCTCTGTACCGCTGCTCTGGCTGTGGATCGAGCTCAAGTTACTGAGCACAGCCTGGTTTGGGTGCTCTCCCTTTGTGCTGGGATGGTTTTGTGTTTCATGCCACACGTTGTGTCAGCTGCGGCTGCGGGGCACAGCCCAAAGCCTTGGGTGCTGGAGGGAAGTGGCAGCTGAAGGGCCAGCTCCGAACCCGTCCTGAGCACACTGAACCTGGGCTGGCGCCTCACAGAGCACTGAAACTTCAACGCTCAGTGCCCGAGGGAGGCCTGACCAGCACGGAGGACTCGTGTCTCATTTTGGATCAGCTCTGTCTGTGCTCCCCCCTCCCAGTGTGGGTGTGCAGAGGGTCCACCTGGGCTGGCTCTGCTCCCGGCTGTGTTTGCTCTCACATGGACTCCTCGGTGCTTGCTGGCACAGGAAACACACATGCCAGGGATGCTGTGGCACGGCACAATGCAGCTTCCTGCAAAGGATTCTTGTATTATAAATGACTTTTGCAGATTTTGCTGTAAAATGTTACATGGCTTTGGTGTATCCTTTTTAAAAATGAATGGTTCAGCTGTTAAAATTTAAAGCATTGTCTCAGTCACGTCCCATGGAGTTGGGAAGGTGCTGCAGGAGCACAGTGCTGGCACCACTGTGGCAGAGCTCAGGAGCTATCAGAGCCAAACAGGGAGTGGAGGAATTTAGAGCAAAGCTTTATGGGGAGAGATTACATTCAGAGGTGAACAAATGGTGGTACCAAGTCTATGCAAAGCAAGTGACAAAATGTAAAAATCCTCCCTGCATTTTGAAGGAAAATATATCTTTCTTTCAGACTGGTTCCCATGAAAAATAGGCTTTTTTATTTCCTTTTTTCATGCTAGGAAATTAATATTTGCCTTTCAAAAAGATTTGGTGAAGGTTTGCGTGAAGGTCATTAGCAATCTCATTGGGGAATAAAGAAGGGAGTGATTGAGATCTGCATGGGCTTGGGACTCATTTGTGGCTTTGCTTTACACATAACATTTTTATTAAGAAAATAATACTTTGGGGCTGGTAATTGTGTTGCCAGCTGGGCCGGGGAGGGGAGAGGAGGAAAGCAGAGCACTGAAACCTACTATTTATGTCCCTGCTAGGTACAATTCCAGGCAGGTGTATGTATGGTAAATCTCCTTGAGCTGTCCCCAAAGTCACCCTGAAGTGCCGCAGCTCTTGCCGGTGTTGAGCACGCTGCTCCAGAGCTGCAGGGACGTGGCAGGGACCAGGTGGCACAGGGTGACCCACAGATGGTCCCACGGTGGCACAGGGTGACCGGGGGCACCAAGGTGCCAACTTGCACCGCAGCTGGGGACAGCCCCACGGACCTCCATCCTCTACAAGGGACAAGGGCTGGGGAGCACTGGAAGCACCAGGCACTTTCTCAGCAGCCTTTGTCTGTCGGGTAGTGAGGTCACCTGTTCCTCTTACGTTTAACTCCCAAAGCCCACGGTCAGGATTCAAGCTGTAAGCCCCTGGTATTCCTTCCCAGGCATCCTAAAAAATTAGCATAGCACAGAGCAGATAGAATCTGAAGTTGGCTTGTAAAATCTTTTGGAAGGATCATTAAGGGTATTTCATTATCTCCATATTGCCAAGGTCAGGCTGCCCATATTTCCTCTTTAGTGCTGCGATGGGAATATGCTGCGACTGTGGTATAATAGACCAGAAAATGTCCACACTGGGAATGATGGTAAATCAATAAAAACTCATCAATATAACTCCCACTTTCCCAAGGTACTGCAAACAGCCTCAAGTTTGTAATTTACTTACGTATCTTCACCTTTTTCCCAACATTTTTTACACCAACTTCTGAACTTTTTGTCTGTGTAAAATCTTTATGAGAGACAATATATATAAGGGATAAAATGCTTTATTGAAAAGATTATTGATTTTTTCCCAGCCAAGCTGCTTGTACAGCAGTTCCAGGTTGCTGTCCCAGCAGGGAGAGCTCAGTCTGAGAGGGGCTGAGGTGGGGAGTGAGCAGGTGTGGACGTGGGTCCCTGTGGTGCTGCTAGGGCTCACGGGAGTGCCTCAGATCCAAACTGCACTCTGGCTCTTGAGGAGCCTCAGAAAACTTCAAGCAAATGGAAGCTGAAGGTTGGTTGCTCCTTCTTTCCCCAGGACACGTTACTTACACCTTTCTTTCTTTCTTCTTCTATTTCTCAATCGTTTTACTCACCGGCTTTCCTCCCTTTTTTCCTACTCTCCACGTACCTCAGAGGAAACAACCTAGAAGGCATAAATACGCGATGTCTTCTTCAGGCTGACAAAGGGACAACCTCATCCTGCAGCACACCCTGCCCGGGCAGCTGGACAATGGCTCCTGGCCCCTGCCCAGCACCACAGAGCCGCGATCTCTGGGACGAGGGCTCACCGGAGCTGGTGTCTCAGCTGGAGACAGGGAAGGATGCAGCAGCACACACCATCCATTCTGCTTTGGAGAGTGCTGAATCCTTTATTATGAGCCAGCCACTGAAATAAAACCAATCCCATTTTATTAAAAGCCCAAAGACACAATTAGATCTCCCAGATTATGCAAATGACGTGCAGCCCTCTGACTGCTGGCAATTTGCTGCACAGCCCCCTGTGCTGCAGTGCCCGGGAGCCCTGGCTGAGCCCCTGCCAGAGACCCTCGCCCTGGTTAGGGACCCTGACCCCCTTGTGCAGCTCCAGAGCCTGCAGCCCTGATAAATATTCCACAAAATATGAACAGCCTATTTTCTCCTGCTCCTCTGACCTTTTCCCCAAGACATTAGAATGTGCTTTTTGCCAGGTACTGTGCGCATATCCCCAGGGGTCAGGGACCTACAGGGCTCCATTAACTGTCAGTGGGGTTTTTTTCCCTGATGTCAGAGTTTACCCCTAGCTAAGCTAATGCATTGAAGAGAGCCTTGGCAGGGGCAATAGACATCATGTCACTGAGGGCATAAAGGCCAAGGAGTGTTGGAAAAACCTGGTGGTGGAGCTTAATCAGCAAGTAAAGACCTGAAGCCAGACTGTATTTGATCAGAGGGACCCCACAGACGCCTTGTGCAAACAGCAGTGGCTGCTTTCCCTCCCCTCTTTGGCCCTGTCACCCAGAGATGATGGCCAGAGAGCAGAGGGTGCCACTGACAGGCCTTGCCCAGGACAGGAGAGCACCCAGAGCAGCTGCATCAGCGCCACGTCCACGCAGAGAGCACCCAGCTCCCAGCTTTGGGGTTGCCTGCAGTGCTCAGGCACTCGTCGGGGGGGATAAGTGCCTTCTCTCATTCTGTCCTCTATTTTCTCATTTTTGACTTTTATGGTTTTTCATTTACAAGTCTAATCAGAGAGAGGCAGCAGGATGGAATAGCGCAATCATTCAACATAGATTAACAATTGCGTCAATGGCCTACAAGTGTTTGCAGCATCCCCCAGCGCCAGCTCCTCCAGCCAGGACACACTCCGGGAGGAAAAAGCAGGCAGGAGCTGGGAATACAAAGGTATGGTGACCCCAGGTGAGCATACCTGCCTTCCGATGGAGCAGCATCCCCCCAGGAGTTCCCCTTGCAGGAAGTTCTCAGCAGAGGCAAGGGAAGCATCTCATTTCATTTGCTTTCAACCAAGTTTAAGTGCTGCCACCACTGTGACCCCAGCCCAGCTCTCCTGGGTGCCACCAGCCCAGGTATACTATGTCTGGATACCCTGGTGCATCCAAAGCAGACCCAGCCCGGGTCTCTCTGCCCACGCTGTGCCCTGAGCTGGGGGGTTGTCCCAGTACACCCTTGGGAATGCTCCTCACATGTAGAGCTGCTCCTGCAGCTCTACAACTGCAGTCCAGGGTTTAATCTCCAAAGCCGTTTTTTTTTTGCAGGAAAGAAACAATGAAGTTAATTATATTGGTAAGAACACACGACACCATTTGAGTGTGCAAATCCCTGTTAGTGAGAAGAGCATCCCACCCAAACGAGGCAGTGATTTCAACCCCCTCAACTGCAAAAGTAATTAAGGGCACAATTAAGCAAAGAATGAAAAGCATGGAGGGTTTTTTTATTGTTTCAGTACTTGTGTAAGCACTGTATTGAATCAAGACCTGACACTGGTGTCACCCTGTCCCACGGGGCTGGCACAGCACGAGGTGAGCTCCCAGCACAGCACTGGCCCTGGACGCGCCATCGCCGCTAGCCCGCGGCGCCTCTGCCCGTCCTGCCAGGTCACCCCTCTCTGCTCCTGACACAAACTGGCTTTTAAGCCTAACAGGCTACAACTGGATTTTTAAGAGCAGTCTGAAGTTAAAAATAGTTGACATTTTGGAAGTGACTGCAAGGTAAAATTCAGGCTTCCACTAGGTTTATAGCCACTGGAAAGGGTTCTGACTGCAGAAGTGTGCAAAACATGATTGCTGCTAAAGACCACAGCTGAAAGAAATGCCACATGTTTATAACTGCTGTATACCAAATCAAATGCAATAGATTTACTATCAAGGGAAGAATAGATTGGCAAACATGGTAAATCACATTCCTCCATGAAGTTTATTAAGCTTCAAGGCACTCTGGGAGACAGAAGGCTGCAGTGAGTGGAAGTTCTGAGCCTTCCACCTTTGTCTTCCATATAATTTTAAACTTCTGTCACCCCAAAAGGGGCAGGTGATGGTACCTGAATGCCCGCAGGCATGCAGCTCCATGACACAACTCCTGCTCCCAGCCCATAACTCACCAGCTTTAACCCTCCTCTGAAATGACATCTATATAAATATTGTTAATAGCACTAACATAATGTTAAGTCAGGTTTTACTGGACTCCCTCATACACCCTTTGGATTTATTAGCTATAGGATTTGAAGTAAATTTTTATTAGCCCAAGTTAAACCCAGCTACCATGGGCTTGGCTTTTGGGCTTTCTTTACCCCATCTTTCTTCTGTTATTTGAGCTTGGGCCCCCTTTTCACAGCCCAGTGCTTCTTCCCTCAGACCGAAACGTCCTCGGATAAATCTTACCCAATGAAATATTTATTAATTTTCCTAACCAATGTTGATCTCATAAATTACCAAGACTTTTCCATGAAATGGTTATTAACATCCATGGCTGTATGTTAATGGCTTATTGACCAAATATGGGATAATTAGACCCTAGGAGCACTGGCCACTGTGATCTATGAGAAGCAAATTTGGCCCTTATTACACCAATGACCGCTTTAATATCTACTGATGAATTTAAGGTAGAATCACAGGCAGAATTTGTTTCAAGGAGCTGCCCTCCAACTAACGAGCAGAAAGATTCTTGTATAAAATCTATTGATCCAGAAAAAAATATGAACAAAAATCATTTTTTGTAACTGATGATTAATTGGCTAAATTCATCTTAGACTGAGATGCACCAAGAAAACACCAGTAGCCAGATACCTCCTGGGATTAACTGAACAATGAGTCCATTTGACTAGAGGGCCCTGTCTTCTTCTCTTCCAGCTTTGTAAGATTTAGGTCCTAATTTAAACTGTGGAGATTTATACTAATATTTGTAAAGAATCTAAACATTTATCCATGCTGCAGTGCCAGGAACAGCTGTTTAAACCTGCTTCAAATAAGTGACTTGTGCTTGGTTTCAGTTGTAAGCTGCCTGGTGCTCAAGGAGCCCCCTTCCTCATTGTCTCATAATATTTTAAATAAAATTAAAGTTAGGATAAAGGGAATCAAAACAAAGCTAGAAAGGAAGGAACACAATTTGAAGCACTCGAGCTACAGCCTCCTTGTAGGCAGGATGCACAGGTCTGAATGCAGTTCAGGAGTTAATGTGGGGATGTTTCTGTGAGCACAAAACCCTCCTCAGCTGATCCAGCAAACTGCCGGGCACCGTGGTCCTTTGGCCTGGAAAGGCTGGAAATGCACACACCTGGACCAGGCACAGACACAGCTCAGGCAGTGCTGAGGACTGAACTGAAAGCAAGAATGCTTTTGATCCAAAGAGATGCAACTGAAGGGAGGGAGGAGGTTTGGGTGGGGCGGCTGACTGGTGCTCCCACCACGCTCCCCGTCCCCAGCCATGGTTCCAGCTGCTCCCAGAGCCCTGCTCTGGTTGCTCCTCCCTGCTCCAGCAGCTCCTTTCCCAGCCTGGAGTGGCACAAATGAGGAGAGACTGGTTTGGCAGGTCACAGCAGAGATCCTGTGACACCACTGATGAGAGAGAGGAAACAATTTATTGCCCCAAATAAATGTTATAGTACCAATATCAGGCAGCCACCACTTCTTCTCCCACTCACTTTAACTTTTAGGTTCTGCACAACTGCTAACAGTGATTTTAAACTCTTTCTTCTGCCAGATTCAGCTTCTCTGTGAGCAGGAGTAAGCCCAGAATGGATTGACTGACTGCTGCAAGCAGGAGTGCTGCAGGTTCTCACAATTCAGACTTTGCCAAGCTCCAGGACACTACAACAAGGAATGTTAACCTCTACTGCATTTTTAAAAATTAAAAAAAACCAACCAAACAATGTTCCACAGCAGTTTGCCCACCAAGGTGGCACAAAGCAGATCTTCCTGGGGTCAGGCCAGGCTCAGGCTCCTGGCTGAGGCTGGGCTGGGCTCGGTGTGCCCATGGGACACCCTACAGACCCCATGGCAGGAGCCCCCGGAGCTCGGACACGCAGCTTACTGCAGCAGCACATCACTGCAGAGAAAATAAATCCAGCAATGAATATGGAGTGCAGGAGTGACTGCAAGGAGTAATTCACAACAGCTCTTGTACCTCTCCAGTTCACTGTACGGGAGAGACTGCCTGGGGGAGACAGGGGAGATATTAACAGGTGAAATGAGAAGGAAGTTTCCCAAACTGAGTTGAGGACAAGTCTTGGAGGCTAATGAAGGGACAGATGGTGGGACAAAGGAAAAACACCACCAGAGCTGCTGTTCTTCCTCCCTCCACCTCTTCCTCAGCTGCAGGAGGAACACAGTCAAGTCCCCTTGACTGATGGACTTTTAACAGCTCCCCCTCTCCCAGACTGCTGACCCGAGTCAGGTGAAGGTGCAGGACAAGGGATGACACTCACTGGGGAGGAGAAGAAAGAGGAAGAAGAGGAAGAAGAGGAAGAAGAGGAAGAAGAGGAAGCAGAGGTGGTGGTGGAGGAGGAGATGGCAGTGGCTGCTGAAGTCTAGCCCAGGTACAACCAAAATACCAAACGTGATGAGAGCACAACCTGTGGGCTTGCTCCAGCCCAGGTCTGAGTCTTCCAATGCCAGGGTTAACAAGGACTAAAAGTGTTGAAATTGAAACCTGAGAGCAGCACGAGGCCATCCCAGGGCCAGCCCTGCAGCCTCATCCTCACACCTCCCGGCTGAGCATCCACCTGCCACTCAGATTCCTGCCTGGAGCTGTATCACCAGCCAGCAAACACCTGGAGTTAAAAATTAAATACAAAGAAAAGAGAAACAGCTTCCTCTCCACTATCTATTGAGTTCAAAAGGAAAATGCTGTAGATCTTCCCTGTTTCTCACAAAAATGGTGTCATTGGGAAATGAATCACCTGGCTGTGCCGGGCGCTGCGTTCCAGAGAAATTCTCTCTCCCTGCCTCTCCCTGTGCTCCTCCTCTCCCACCCAAAATCCACTCTTGCCTCTCATGGGTGTTAGAAAGAATAGGAGCAGATTTTAACCTCTGTAACAGTCACTAAAGCACATATATTTGTTTTCCTCTGTGCTGGGAAAATGTCCCCAAGGAAGCATGTTAAATTTGGAGTTTAAAAGCACCAATTTAGCTATTATGAGTTTTCTATGCTTTTTCTATTCAGAGAATGTTTGGCTTGAATACAGTACAGAGGAGAAATAAGATCAGCTCAACTGTTTTAAAGCTGATTGACACCTTGGGTTTTTTCCCTTGCAATCTGAAGCAAAAGAAAAAAATATAAAGGGAACCAGACACTCATTTAAAAGAAATTATTTCCTTGCCTACAGTCCCTGATCAGGGCTGCCTGTGCAGGGAGAATGAGATCTCATAAAAACCCTTTTGTGGGTTCTTTTTCACATCATTTTGGTTCAGGTTTTGGTGGCAGATGAACTGTATTTCATCCGAGTTTAAAGGAAATTTAAAGTGAAGTTAAGGAAGTTGCTGTAAATGAGAAAAAAAAAATTCCCAACAAACCCTTTCATTCTAGCTTAACATATCAGCCAAACCAGGAAACAGCTGTAGCAGAAATATTGTTTTTAATAATCGGAGAAAGCAGCGGAGCCGCAGCTTTTGTTGGAACAGTGACCCCCAATGGTGAGAGCGACGCGGCCGAGAGGAGGAGACCCTGGTGGGGATGAGGAGACCCTGGTGGGGATGAGGAGACCCTGGCGGGGATGAGGAGACCCTGGTGGGGATGAGGAGACCCTGGCGGGGATGGGCAGACCCTGGTGGGGATGAGGAGACCCTGGTGGGGATGGGCAGACCCTGCTGGTGGGGATGAGGAGACCCTGGCGGGGATGGGCAGACCCTGCTGGTGGGGATGGGCAGACCCTGGTGGGGATGAGGAGACCCTGGTGGGGATGAGGAGACCCTGGTGGGGATGAGGAGACCCTGGCGGGGATGAGGAGACCCTGGCGGGGATGTGGAGACCCTGGTGGGGATGAGGAGACCCTGGTGGGGATGGGCAGACCCTGGCGGGGATGAGGAGACCCTGGCGGGGATGAGGAGACCCTGGTGGGGATGAGGAGACCCTGGCGGGGATGAGGAGACCCTGCTGGTGGGGATGAGGAGACCCTGGTGGGGATGAGGAGACCCTGGTGGGGATGGGCAGACCCTGGCGGGGATGAGGAGACCCTGGCAGGGATGAAGAGACCCTGGTGGGGATGAGGAGACCCTGGCAGGGATGGGCAGACCCCAGCAGGATGGGCAGACCCTGGCAGGGTGCAGGGGATGGTCTCCTGCTCACCTGGAGCCCTGCCCTGCCGGGCCCTTGGGCCCATTGCCTCCCTCCCCACAGCGTCCAGGCATGGCCCTCGCCCCGTGGCCCTGGCTTGGGGGGCTGGGAGCCCTGGCACGGGGCACCACAGGCTGCCCCCAGTCCATGTGCCCCACAGACAGAGCCCATGCGGGGCAGGGGGTCCCTGGGGAGTGACCCTGGGGAGGGATGGGCAGCAGGGGGTCAGAGGGAAGTCCCACGTGCGGTGCCAGGGTGTCCCCGTCCCCCAGCCACCGTGGGGGGGTGAGGGGGCCTGGCAGGAGCGGGGCCCACGGTAGTCCATGGCCAGTGTGGGGTGGCTCCAGGGACAGCCCTGGGGGTCTCCTGGCACCGAGGCTCTGCAGGCGGCAACCCCAGCCTGGGGTCTGGCTTCCTGCTGAGGGCTGGAGGCAGCTCCCGCTCCCGGGGCCTTGCAAACGCCGCTGCTGCTCCTGCAGCCCCGAGCCCAGGCACAGGAGCCTTGTGCAGTGCCCCTGCACGAGCTGGGTGCTCGCTGCACGGGGTGTCACTGCACGAGCTGGGTGCTCGCTGCACGAGCTGGGTGCTCACTGCACGAGCTGGGTGCTCACTGCACGGGGTGTCACTGCAGGAGCTGGGTGCTCACTGCACGAGCTGGGTGCTCACTGCACGGGATGTCACTGCACAGGGTGTCACTGCACGAGCTGGGTGCTCGCTGCACGAGCTGGGTGCTCACTGCACGGGGTGTCACTGCACGGGGTGTCACTGCACAGGGTGTCACTGCAGGAGCTGGGTGCTCACTGCACGAGCTGGGTGCTCACTGCACGGTGTGTCTCTGCACGGGGTGTCACTGCACAGGGTGTCACTGCAGGAGCTGGGTGCTCACTGCACAGGGTGTCACTGCACAGGGTGTCACTGCACGAGCTGGGTGCTCACTGCAGGAGCTGGGTGCTCGCTGCACGAGCTGGGTGCTCACTGCACGGGATGTCACTGCACAGGGTGTCACTGCACGAGCTGGGTGCTCACTGCACGAGCTGGGTGCTCACTGCACGGGATGTCACTGCACAGGGTGTCACTGCACGAGCTGGGTGCTCACTGCACGAGCTGGGTGCTCACTGCACGGTGTGTCTCTGCACGGGGTGTCACTGCACAGGGTGTCACTGCAGGAGCTGGGTGCTCACTGCAGGAGCTGGCTGCTCACTGCAGGAGCTGGGTGCTCACTGCACGGGGTGTCACTGCACGGGGCCACGGGGCTGCCATGGCTGCAGCACCGCTGGCTTTGCCTGCCTTTCTCTGCGGGACTGGCAGCGCCCGGCGCGGTGGGCGCAAGATATTCCTTTTCTTTCTGGTCAGTACTCATGGTCTTGTGGTTGAACGGTTTGTTTATCCTGACAGAATGTCATCCGGCTTGGCTTTGATTTTGCAAATAATCCACCCCCAGCTATGAATGCTCTCGCTCCAAGATCGCCGTAACTTCCGCGCCGCCGCGGGGCACGGCATGATTCTGTGGTGGTTAAGGGGAGATGAAAGGGGAGGTGCCCTTGTCCTTCTCCCTCGTTTTGAGAAGTAAACAATAAAGTTTAAGCCTTCCTAGAGAAAATTTGTAAAAATGTGAGAAGACAGTAGAGACCAAATAATTATCCATAATCAATACAGTTAAAGTCAATGGACTCTGCGTGTCCTCTTCTAATAGACTTTGTTCTGGGCTGTACCTTGACAGTTTATTTAGAAATATGAACTTGGTAAGGAATGGCTATTTGACTATGTAATCTTGTTAAACTCATAAATTTAGTTGGTCTGAAGTCTATATCATTGAAGTCAGCTGGAACTAAATGTTTTGATAGCTAAAAAATGGTTCATTGAAGAAAATTCTGAAATAATGGGACTAATAAGTTGCCAAAAGAAGTGTTTACGAGTGCCTAAGTGAAATTATCATAAGGCAAGGGGAAAAAATTTTGACCCGCATCTTAAATTCTTGCTTAGTCAAGTTATGCAGGCAAATAGATTGTAAAATGGGACATGTTTATAAAATAAAGCTGATTAGTGATGTTGGTGTCTTATGCAACCTACATCCAGCATTAAATCAGATTAATTTATAGGTGATTTCGTTGATGAGCACAAACTGATGCTCCCATGGTGTGAATTTCAATAACTTGCTTTCCTCTTTGGAATCCATAATTCTATTATTTGAGACACTTCATTGTTATAGATAACACATTTTAAGTGTTATTATTTATGCTGTTTCATCTTGTCACTTAGGTTCTTGCTCCAGTTCATTAATGTATTGTGCTCCTCTCTGTACAAGAGGGTGCAGGGAGAGCAATTGATTTTAAGTCCCCATAATGACTGATGATATCACGCGTGTTTACCACTGTGACACCACGGACGAGATGCTAATGCTCACACATAAACATGATGTCATTTCATGCAATTAAACACTTAATATACAGCAGGTAATGATTTGGTAAGCTTGGCACATGCAAGCACTGGCTTTTAATCTTATTAACAGGGGTAGGATGACGCCACAAGTGATATACACATACCCAGACTGTATCAATAAAATACAGGCTTGGGTCATTCTGCTGTGATAGGATGGAGGTGCCAAAAATATGTCCTGGGCAGTTTCTGTAGGATCTAGGAAGAGATGTCAGATTCAGACCAGGCTGAAAGCAAACAAGCCAAGGGTGCCTGACGTACCTGGAGCTCTTCCCCCAGGCTGCAGCTGCAGCAGAGGGGAGGTTACTCGGTGCAGGCACAGGCTGCTCTCTGGAGCACTGAGCACCGGGGTTCTCATTGCCTGGTGTCCCACGGCCTCCTCTGAACCTCTCTGGCCCTTCTCGTGGCTAGTGAGCCCCTGTCTGTGGCCGCTGCTAGGTGAGCACCCAGCCATGCTGCTGGTTAAGGATGAGTGTGTCCTGCTCCTTGGGGCAACGTGTCCCAAAACTGCCCTCGGCTCTGCAGGACCCACTGCAGTCCTTCCCCAGAGCCGTGCAGCCTCTGCCCCTCTCTGCAGCTCTGCTCTCCCTCCTTGCAGATGCTTCCCATGGCCTCACCTCCACAGATGTGGCAGGAAATGGTATCCTTCCACAATAGTCAATATTTCCCAGCTTTGACAGATTAGCCAGAGTAATCACAGATTTTATGTGGCACAATTAACATATCTTTTCTTTACAGCTAGTGCACATGAATTTGTCTGTGCTTAGCAAGGTCACGCTGTGCTCCGGGCCAGCAGCATCCTGGGGGCAGGTCCCAGACCTGCATCAAGGCTGGTGGCAGCCTCTGGCCAGTGGCTGCTCACCGAGTGGCAGCAGTAGCCCCACGGTGAACTGACTGTGTCACCAGCCTCCCCAGAACCTGCAGAAGGGCTGTCTCTTCCCCGTGTTTCGTGATTTGGAGGAGACAGGTGTGGATATTAAGGCCTGATCATTGCACTGCTGGAAAACTGGGAATTTCAATAGTCAAAAAGAGAATGGGCTGGGCACTGGGGAATGCCCAAGGCACCATCACAGTGGGCATGCTGTGACTGGGACTTGCGTTAACCAGCACATGACACCACAGAGCAAAGCCCTAGGAACACAGAGGACAAGATTAAATAAAACGCTTGGCTTTGTAAAGGGAACAAAACAACACAACGATTTTGTCCGAACTTCTGGAGTCTCATCATTTTTGGAGAAGTGCTTGCTGCTAGAGGTGTTCCTGGTGGAACGCCAGCAGAACGCCCTGCACGGAGCCCGTTTTGTTCAGCCCCAGGGCTCGGTCTCTGCGGGCGCCGTCCCCCTCTCTCTCCCTTGCTGCGAGGGATGCAGCTGCTCTCCTGCCTGCCCTCTCCGAGATCCCTCTGTCCCCTGACCTCTGTCACGCTCGGCCCTTCCCGCGTCCCTGAAATCAATTATCTGCTCTGCACTGCTCCATATTCATCAGGGCTCCAACCGTTTGACCTGCTGCCCCTGCTCCAGCCGAGTGCTGCTTCCAGGCATCTGCCTTCGGAACCCCGTACGGAGGGCTCAGCCTGGCAGGGGCTGGGGCTGCTGGGCACCGTTCCTGCTCCAAGGTGCAGGGATGGCTCCTGGACACCGTTCCTGCTCCAGGGTGCAGGGATGGCTCCTGGGCACCGATCCTGCTCCAGGGTGCAGAGGTGTTTCTGCACTGAGCTGCTCCAGTGTGAGAGCAGAGGGCCTGGCTGTGACCCCAGGTGCCACTGGGCATGGGGGGCCATAGGCACCTTGTGGGGGACAGGGGCTCCTGAAGAATGAGCCAAAGGATCTGAATCCATCAGGGAGCTCTGACAGAGCCAAGGACAGCAGCAGAGTCATGCCAGCCCAGCACGGGGACACCCGTGAGCAGCAGGCAGCCGTGGCACCGGGCTGGCATCACTGGGCGAGCTGGGCAAGCCTTGGCCGTGCAGGCACTGAGCCCCTGGGCTCTGCACGGGCTGGTGCTGCTTTGGGAGGTGTCCCAGAGCCCGGCTGCACCAGCACATGTCCCTGTGCCACAGCAGAGCTGAGCCTGCACCTCTGTCCCTCTCTGGATTCCTTTCCAAACAGCAGCACCAGGGCTCAAATTTGGATTTCATTTTGTCTCCTTTCCAAAGTCTCTGGGACATGCCTGGGTTAATATTATAGTTTATCAACAATCAGTGCTTAAGAAATAGGTTCTCTTTGGGTGATATTTAATGAGCTTTGAAATAAGAATATGGCTGGGCTGCTGTAGGAGACAGGAATGAAAATTTTAATGAGGGTATATGTTTAATAAAAGGTTAATAAATTTTAATTAAATTAAACCAATAGAATTCAATATTTGCTCAGGATATCAAAGTTCTGTTTGGCGTGGTGGTGTGTGAAATGCTGGCTCACACTCTGCTAACACAGGGGTCTGCCTCCCACTTCCAGCAGCATCGCCAGCCCCAGCATCTCAGGCATGGGAAATCCTCTGCTTATGGGAAGGGACTATGGGAGATTTGATTTTGGGCATTTTCTGCAGGTGAGTCATCACGAGAGGTACCAAAGGCTCCTCCCTGGCTCACAGACCCCTGAGTGTGCTGGCAGCTGGTGCTCAGCCATCTCTGCTGTGCCAGAGCAGCCTGGTGGCACTCAGGGCACCATGTGGCCCTCGGGCTCCAAGTTCTCCTGTGTCAGGGAAGGCGTTTGCTGCTCCTCTGCTCCCTTGGAAGCCCCTGGGGGTTTCATAGGCAACAAACCTTTCTTTAGTTTCATGGAGCCCTGGCTTGAGCGGCCCGGGGGGCTGAAGTGTCCTGGTGCCGTGGTTGGACACAGGGCCAGCCTCAGCCCTGTGCCCTCAGCTCCTGGCAGAGGCTGGCAGGGACCCGGTGGCCTCACACGGGGCCCTCTGAGAGCTCCTGAGCACAGTTCTGCACAGAACAGCTGGCTTGAGACATGATGGAATTGTTTACAGAGCCCTGGGCCAGATGTGGTGTGTGCCCCCTGCGCCGGGTCACAGCTCATCAGCCTGGGGAGGGACAGGGACAGGCAGGAGGCAGAGCCTGGCACAGCCTTCAGCATGGGCAGGGCGAGCAGCTGCTGCAGCACAGCCTGGCGTGACTCAGACTGAAAGAGGAGGTTTAGATTACATGTCGTGAAGAAGTTCCTCCCTGGGAGGGTGGGCAGGCCCTGGCACAGGGTGCCCAGAGCAGCTGTGGCTGCCCCTGGATCCCTGGCAGTGCCCAAGGCCAGGCTGGATGGAGCTTGGAGCAGCCTGGGACAGTGGGAGGTGTCCCTGCCATGGCAGGGGATGGAATTGGATGATCTTTAAGGTCCCTTCCACCCCAAACTAGTCCATGATCCTGTGATTCTGTGACGCAGCACAGCGCCGCTGCAGCACTGGGCAGCCCCTGGGGTTTGTGGCCCCCCTGGGCAGCAGGACAGAGTGGCACAGAGCCCACGGGCATGGTGCTCCTGGCAGGTGCTCCTGGCAGGGGAGACCACTGGGGCCATTGGGGGTTCCTCCCTTCCTGGGGCTCTGGGGGCTGCCCCCGGCACACAGCACCTCTGCTCCCCGTTCACTGCCGTGAGATCACACGCTGGCACAAAACCTGAATCCCAGTGGATTTGCAGGAGATGGAAAAGCTCAGGGTTTCTTTCAGAGCAATGTGTGAGGATAAAGCCACAGCTTTGTGCCAGCTGCCAGTGCTGCTGAGGGAGCCCCTCGCAGCTCTGCAGACTCCAGAGAGAGTTTGGGCTTGCACTCCTGGTGGCCACTACCCTCTCCCAGCACGGTGAAGGGACACGACAGGCAGGGAACCGGTTAAGAAATCTTATTAGAAGGCTTCACAGGCAATAAATGTATTTCTTCTAAAAGAACTGGAGGAATATTTGGATTATTACATTTATTAGACGGCTCAGCAAATGTGTTACACCCATATGACAAATAAATGTGATGGTTTCAGATTTCATTAGGCAGCCCCGGGCAGCGGCGCTTTGTCCCAGCCACAAATGAGCAGGGCCCTGTCACCATTCCTTAATGGTCATTTTTGCATCAGTGGTAATGGATGTGCCCGGCGTGGCTGTGGCGCCGCGGCGCTGGCACTGCCCACGCCCAGGCACAGCTGCTGCAGGGAGCAGCCCCTCCTGTGCGCAGACACCGGGAGCTGCTTGGAGCACCAGGGCTGTCCCAGCCCACCTCGGGAGGGGAATGAAGAGGAAGGAGCTGTGGGCACCCAGCGCCACCCTTGCCACCTGGCCGGGCTTGGGGCAGGTCCTCCTTGTGACAGTCCCCGCACCGAGCCCTGGCTGAGCACCACTCTGTCTGCAGGGGACAGAGCAGGGTGCAGAGGGACAATAATTGCTTTCTTTTTTTTTATTTATTTATTTTTTTAACCAGTGTCAAAACCAATCTGAGCAGCGGACGCATATATTTAAATTAAAAGTAATTAAAAATACACTGCCAGAAAAACACATGATGGATTCAATGTAAGAAAATGAAGTAATAAAATACTTTATGGATTAACTCATATCAGACTGTTTTGCAAATTTATTTTTCATTATGATACATCCATATCAGATAATGTCTGAATTTATTATGCTGCCTTCAGGCAGGCTGTGTCAGAAACCTCCCCAGCCCCATTTGGGCCTGGTGACTGGTGAGCAAGGTTTCTGTCATCATTTCTTAGTGGTCACTTCACCTCAGTAATAATGAACGAGTCAAGCAGGGCTGTTATTTTCTTTAATCTCTTTCCTCATATTAAAAAAATACAGCCAGCCACATCATTATTGCAGCAGGCCCAGAGGACTATTTCCAGGTCATTACTCCAGTTCGTCTGAGCGTCTCAAGGTCCTAAAGGGTTTGGGGTTATATGCAATAAGGCGTTCGTCGACAACATTTCCCCTGAGCCCTAGGTGTTAATGAGAAAGATTTTCCATGTGGCTGTTAACACTGTGTGGTTTAAAAAGTCACAAAGAAAATGGGATTTCCTCCTCAGCTTCTGTCTCATTGTGGATCTCCATGTTTGCAGACAAGGGAGGACAGTTACCTCTCTAATTGCATGAATTCTAGAGGGGGAATCTTAACCGTGTGTTGGGTAGATTTCCACCAGCCAAGTTTGAAATTTTTTGGTTTATTTACTTTTAATTTTCACTATATTATTCTGACAGAATATTTTCTCCTCTCTGTGAACAGAAGAAATGCAAACTGCAAAGCCACAGCCAGGCTAATACCATCAAAAATTACATTTTTTTGCCCAAGACAGTGTCCTGACTCTCTAATCTCATTTGGAAGAATATTTTTGTCTGCTCAGCATCTTCAGCTTTTTACCAAACCAGAGCCCACTATACTCGTGCTGTGCTCTTAGAGCTGCTATGAATTTTTAAATGTGTAAAATTGACAGAATATTAACAAAAGCATTGATTTTCCTATTCATTTTTATGCATTTTATTAATTAGACCACTTTCAAGTGTAACCACCGTGTATTAAATGTACTCTGCAATGTTGGATATAGATCGCAAACAATAAACCAAATTGAATTCTTTACAAAACAGAAATTTAGAAAAAATACGGTTAAAATGCTGCCTGTTCTGTCAGGCAGTGGCTGCAGTCCCCAGCCCTGCAGCCGTTCCTGGGCAGGGTTCGCTGGAGCTTCCCCCACCTAAGGCCTTTACAGAGCCCTGAACAAGCAGATAATGCACCGAGAGGCAGAGAGATAATTTTAGGAATTCCATATCTGCGGACAGGTTTGGAGCAGACATGCACTGTTATGTCAGCAATTTTTATAACAACCTACTCAAAGCCCCTACTGTGCTCCTTCATATTCCAGACAAAAGGCTTGGAAGTGCCTTGCCCAGTCCTCAGAAAGGACATTTCACAAATTCTCTGAAAACCTGCCAGAGTTCAGTGGGAACTGCTTTCAGGCTGTCTTTGCTCATACTCCAGTGCATTTTGCAATGAAACTAATTCCAACTGTGGAGAGATGTTGGTCGATGGAGGCATCCCACACCATCCCACAGATCTCGCAGCCATTTGATCATTAATTTTTTAAAATCCTTTGTAACAGCTATATAATCCACCAGGAAAGCAATGGAGTGGGGCCCGTGCCTGGAACATGTGCAAAGCTGTGGAAATGCTGAGTGTTCTGGGTGGGAAAAAGCATCTTAATCCAGGTACTTGGCATTCCTGGATACAGATCAATTTTCCCCTTAACCTGTTCTTTTAAAGCTGTGCCACTGCATAAATCCAGTTATTAGCAAAACTCTGATGTTAGACGAGTGTGGAGGCATAAAAATATCTCGGCTCCCTGATGGGGATATTAGCACGTCCCTGCAGCAAGAGCATGCAGGAGGCTTAACCTGCATTTGTGAAGCTCTGGTGTTACATCGCTGAGGAAACTCATACTTCTGCTCCCAGGGCTGGATGTGCCTGATCCAGGGTCACCCACTGCCTGCTGGCTGGAAGGAAAACCTTTGAGCAGATACAGAGCCCTGAGGCTGAGCCCTCAGAGCCCCGGGCGAGGCTCTGGGTTTATACTGAATCACTGAATCATCAAATCACAGACTGGTTTGGGCTGGAAGGACCTTAAATCTGATCTCATCCCACACCCCTGCCATGGCAGGGACACCTCCCACTGTCCCAGGCTGCTCCAAGCCCTGTCCAGCCTGGCCCTGAACAATTCCAGGAATCCAGGGGCAGCCACAGCTGCCGTGGGCACCCTGTGCCAGGGCCTGCCCACTCCTGCTCCAAAACCCCACAGGTTCTGTGCACACCTGGTGCAGGTGCTGATGCGGGACCCAGGGCTTGCAGGATTTTAGAGGGCTCTTGATTTAGGGACTGATGTGACATCGAGGACGTGCAGCTTCTCTGGGAAGTGCTGGGATTGCAGCCGGAGCCCTGGGATGCCCCAGCACCACGTCGGGCGCCGCCGTGGCAGTGGGAAGGTGCAGGAGGAGCAGGGAGTGCCCCGCACACGCGGCTGCACCGGGGACCGTCTGTGGCCGTGCTGAGGTGGCACCGGCCCCCCGCCCCCCTTGGCTCCCCCAGATCCCCCCCGGCTCCCCCAAATTCCCCCGGCTCCCCCAGACTGCGATCCCCAGCAGCCCTCATCACCGGCAGCTCCCGGAGCCGCGTTGCCGACGCGGGACAGGCACGGCCCGCACGGCAGGGCACGGCACGGCACGGCACGGGTACTGGCACAGCCCGCACGGCACGGCCCGCACGGGTACTGGCACAGCCCGCATTGGCACAGCCCGCATTGGCACAGCCCGCACTTGTACTGGCACAGCCCGCACGGGTACTGGCACAGCCCGCACGGCACGGCCCGCACGGGTACTGGCACAGCCCGCATTGGCACAGCCCGCACGGGTACTGGCACAGCCCGCATTGGCACGGCACGGCACGGCACAGCCCGCACGGGTACTGGCACAGCCCGGACGGGTACTGGCACAACCCGCACGGCACGGCACGGCACGGCACAGCCCGCACGGGTACTGGCACAGCCCGGACGGGTACTGGCACAGCCCGCACGGGTACTGGCACGGCCCGCACGGGTACTGGCACAGCCCGCACGGCACGGCCCGCACGGGTACTGGCACAGCCCGCACGGGTACTGGCACAACCCGCACGGCACGGCACGGCACGGCCCGCACGGGTACTGGCACAGCCCGCACGGGTACTGGCACAGCCCGCACGGCACGGCACGGCACGGCACGGCACGGCACGGCACGGCACGGCCCGCACGGCACACCACCACCGCCGCGGCCAGCCCCGTGCCCGCCCGGCTCTGAGCAGGCTGCACGGGAGCTGCTCCGGGAGCAGGCGGCGTGCGGGGACCCTGCCCGGACAGGGAGGCCCGGGGCACGCCCGGGGGCTCCCGAACGAGCCCGGCCTTTTCAGGGGAGATTTAGAAGGACTGTGCAATCTGCAAATTCTAAAGAGCTGACGGAGACAGTTATTAAGGGCTGGTGGGTGATGGCTGCTTGCAGTGTTATTAAAGTGCTAAAAGATTATGTCTGTGATAGCTCTGTGCTTACAGTGTCCTTCATGGCCACTTCCACAGGGACGGAGGCAAGGAGAAAGGCAGAGGATCGATAAAAGGATATTACCACTGGGCCAATCCCAATAATAAGAGAGGTGATATATACACACCATTTAAATTGTCCAACACATTTAATGTTCATTAACACTAATTTTCACAGTGCTGGTGTTTAATGTATTATTGCAATGAAATTAATAAAAAAATACCCCACAGGAAATATAATTTAACTGTTTATAAACTTACCTTTTGATTGCCAATTTCTTGCCGGGCTCTGCTTCTGCATCAGCTTTCGCAGGAAACTGCAGCCACAACAGCTGGGGGCCATGGCTGGGGGGTCCCTGGAGCCCTGCACCCACAGCCCGGGCATGGCACGGACCCCCATCCCCTGGCAGAAATGGCTGGGAGAACCAGGGGTCCTTAAGCCATTTTTCCTTCTTTTATCTTTCCACCCTTTTTAGCAACCTCCTTCAGAATCCTCCCTTCTTCTCCTCCTTCAGAACTTCCTCAGCATCGCATGGATGAATGTTCAGTATCCTTGTGAAAAATCTTGGCTTCAAATGGGTTTGGTGTATGGGCATTTTTCACATAAAAGAGAAAAAAACCACCATGCAATAGTTTTGTTATTCTGCAGTAACTACTGGGAATTACATATTTATTTATCTCTTACGAAGCACAGGGAAATTGTATTTGGCCACAGTGTATAAATTGTGGCATAATTACCGTAAAATTTATAGTTTTTATACTTCCAACAAGTTAGCTTTTAAATCACACAACCCCATGTAAATACTTAAAAATTATTCAGTAATTACTTATTTACATTGTAATTAAAATAAGTAATTAGCATACATTTACAGAGGATTTACATACTTATTTGTGAAAATAGTTCCTTGGCAGATGCAAAAGGAAATCTTCAGCTGATCATAAAAAAAACAGAAAATGATGTGTGTAGGAAGGGAGGCGCGGTGGCGGTGTGACAGCAGGGCTGCGGCCAGCGCGCCCCGCCCGCCGGGCGCAGGGTGTCCCCACCGGGGGCTCGGGCTCGGCAGCTGGGCAGGATGAGGGCGGATGGAAGGAGCTATTGCCCAGCGTGAGCAGGGCCCGCTGGCCCCGAGGGACCACCGGGGAGCTCGCAGGGCCCGTCCCCAGCCCGGGGCACGGCCCCTCTCAGCGGGGCTCTCTCACGGCCGCTCTCAGCCCCGCGCAGGGAAGGGGCGCTGCGCCCGCAGAGCCAGCGCACGCTGCCGGGGCTGAGCTCTGCCGAGGGCTGGCACAGCCTCTGCTCCTGGAAACATCTGGATCCGCTCCGAAGCAGCAGCCGTGTTCTGAGAAAGCGAGTTGGCGTGGAGCAGAGCTGCCCTCGAGCCAAAAGCGGCCCTTTGAAAGCCAGGCAGGGCCGGAGAGCGCTCGGCTGCGGGATTAGCAAACCCTCCTCGGAGGATCCGCGGGGCTGTGTAGCCACTGTGTATGCATTTCAGCTAAACAAGACAAATCTGGCTGGTGATTGTGTCTAACTAGGAAGAATGATTGAAGGTGCGTGCCCTCGGCTGTAAGGATAACATAAATGATGATTGGTTTGAGGCAGCAGCTCCCAGGCCAGAACCAGCAGGCGCAGCCGGCAGCGTGCTCTGGCACAGCCACCACAGAGGGGACCCCGGGGTGGCCGCCAGCGGGACGGACCCGGAGTGGCCACCCTGCACCCTGGGTGGCCACCTGCCGCCCCGCACTGCTGTCAGGCACTTTGCTGAGGGGAGCAGGGGGAGCCTGGGGCACAGCCCTGGCGGACACAGCCTCAGCAAACACTTGTCCCAGCACAGCAGGGTTTTCATACACATTTGCACCTACTGGATTCCCTGCTGGGAAAAGGTGCCAATCCCCAGGGAGATTTCCATGAGATGGAGTTTGGGCTGATGTGCAGGTGGGTGCTCGTGTCTGGCACTGCTGCTCCTGGCACTGGCATGGGAGGGCAACAAGCTCTCCCGGGCCAGGAGCAGCTTCAGATGGACAATGAGAAGCACAGAGGTGCTAGTGAAGATGCTCCCACCTCAAGTGACACATCTGCACAGGTGCTTCCTGGTCCCCTCCATGCCAGGACCAAGGTGACAGTGGGCCAAGAGCTTTGCCTGGCAGTGGTAGGTGCTGGGAGCTCCTGGAGATGCCCACGGCTCCGGGTAGTGACCTCCTTCTAGGCACTCCAGTGCATCCTGGCACTTCTGATTTCTGGGTACTGCTCTCCATCATTGCGTGCTCTGCTTTCCCAGACTTGCCATTGTTTTGGCACATTTTTGCTACCACTTCTGTCTTAAAAAAAAAAAAATAGCCCATTTCTGTGCCTGGTGAGTGCTGGCAGGAAGAGCTGGGAACTCTACAGACATCTGGAGTTTTGTGTAAGAGCAAGATACTGTTCAGGGAATGAAGGGTTCTAGCGGGCAGACTAATGCTCCATAATGAGCAAGACCTCATCGCTGGAATTGTGTTTGCCACATTCAGCCAGTGCAGAAATCCTTCCTGGGGAGACAAGGTGATGTGGGCACAAAGGGGCAGCCACAGCTGTGGCTCTGCTGTGGAATTCACTCCCTCCCCAGAGCACTTGGCTGGGCTGTTATCACATGTGCTGTATTATTGAATTTCTCCAAAGTCTCCCTTTATCCTTATTAATGCTGTGAAAGTTGTAGCAAGGAGTGATATGATCTAACATTGGATAAAATCACAATTTGTCCTTCTTCTTGGTGTAAATGTAACAGGGCTTAACTGTACAAACAAATAAGCCTAAATAGAAACATTTGTGATGATAAATGGGCAAGGAGAGCACTCACTGCAAGGTGAGAGATGACAGTGCCTGTGAACAGAATGGAGAATCTCGCTGCTTCAGGGTCAATCTCAGGCAGCCTCAAGGTCAGCTCTGCCGGCTCTCCCTCCTCCTCCTCCTCCCTGTGGTGATGGCAGACGTCCCCACATCTCGCTCCCAGCTGCAGCAGCTCCTGGGGTGCCACAGTGAGCACGGCCGGGGTGGTTGGGCTGTGCCGCGTTCTGGGCATCGTTCAGTCCTGGCAGCTGCTTGGCCGGTGCTGGTGGGACTAAGCCCCTTCACCATGGAGAGGGCTGAGCCTCACCAGGAGCGGGAAGAGCAAGTGCAGGGAGCACGTGTGGAGCAGGGTGGCGGGCAGTGCCCGCTGGCAGAGCGGGCAGCGTGTCCTGGTGAGCTCGGCCGGGGGGCCGACCCCGCGCTCCCGTCAGCGTAACGAGCCCCATGCGGATATTGATATGACAGGACAAAAGGCCAAGGTGCAGCAAGGACAGCATTCCGCAGGTCTCAGTCCATTTGTTTTTCACACCAAATCCATCACGGTAATGGGTCACCTTTCCGTGGCAGCTCATGATTACCTGCTTACCGGGGAGCGCAGCAGGTGGGCGGCTGGCCGGGCCAGCGGGGCCTGGGTGTGGGCACTGCTCCCGCCGCCCCGGGATTTATGGCAGGTCAGCACTGCACGTTTCCCTGATAGATCAAGGAGACTGGAGTTTATTTGGGTCACAGTGACCGGTGGTGTTTGCTGTGACAAAAGACTGATGGGGAGAGCTCTGGGGAGCTGCCTGGGCACTGGCGGTGGGGGAGGAAGGGGAGCGGGGCTCCCTCCCTTGCCACTGTCCCATGGCCGTCCCTCACTGGCCCTCCTGGGGCACCTGGTGCAGGACAGGTGTGAGGAATTTTCTGCCATGGCATACTCTCCCAAATACCATTCCTCCCAGGACTGCAGCCCTCGCTGTCCACCCTCCTGCTCTCCAGCAGCTCGGGGCACAGTGAACATCTGCCCTTGGGCTGCAGCTCCGGCACGGCCGCCCGGCGCTGCGGGAGGCAGGGCTGACCCCCGGGATGCCAGTCCGGCCGCGCCGGCCGCTGCGGCAAGCGCTGCTGAGAGGAAAAATGTTCTTTCTGCAGCGTCCTGCTCACACATGTTCCTGTTTAATATTCATGCACCAAAATGAGACAAGTGCTTAATGAGATCAGCCATGAGTTTCATTTGAACTCCGCCGGCAAAGGAGTCCTAAAAATTGCTCTGCAGTGGATGTGCTAAAAAGTTTAATACTTGCAGGCTGATGACCTCCACGGGGGCCTGGGTGAGGCGGCCTCTGCTCCTGGCTGGGGAAGAGAGGGAGCTGGAAATCAGAGCTTATTAAAAACTGTTCCTCCATGTGCTTCAGTGGAGGTGTGAGCAGGTTCAGGGGGACCATGGGGAAGGCACAGGCTGCTCTGCAGGTTCCCAGGCTCTCCTTTCAGGTGGACGCTATCAGGGAGCACATGGACAGCAGCTAAACAATGCTCATTATTTCCATGCATAGGAAATCCCAGCCTCAGAAGACAGAGCTAAATCTCCCAACATCTTTAGGGATAGAAGCCATCTGTGATAAGGAGGGTTGCCTTTCAAAGATAAGGAAAAAAAATTGAAACATATTATACATAAATGGCTTCAGACAATGAATCACTCCGCAGCATCCTTGCCGTTAGATTGTGGTCATCACAAAGAAAATAGTAATAATGATAGTAACAATAATTAATACTGTGGGTGCTTTGTGCTGCTGCTGGCTGGAGGGCCCTCAGCCAGATCCCAGACACTAGGCCAGGAACAGTAAACATACATTTATGATAATTTTATTTGAACTCTTGAGAATACGTCCCACACCACTATGATTTGATGGCTTATTAAACCCTGCAGGGTACCTTCTCAGGATGGGAGTGCTAGGAGCAGTCGGAGGGAGAGAGAGAGCCATCAGCAGGGACCAGCATCATTTCCCTCCTAATTAAAAGTCAAAATGTCATCTAGGTTTTTGTATTGTAATTGCAATGGTCATTGCAAAGACACCATGAAATCTGACTGCATTAGCACTTCTTTGGGGGGAGGTCTGCTGGATGAAGATGTATTGAAGGCTTCGTTCTGGCATTCTTCTTGTACAAGTCCGGGCTTTAAGTGCAGTAAATGAGCCCCCCGCCAAGAGCTCACCTCACCTCTGGGCACCCCCTCCCCCAACCATATCAGGGGACTTGAATGGAAAAAAAAAATCATACATTCCAACCCTAAATGATACCAGTAAGTTTGTGCAAGCTTATGTAAATCACACAAAAAGTGACAAGTTTTCCTATTAAAAGATAATTGTAATCAGGGTGCTGGACGTGCGGTGCACTGATGATTGGAGATAGACGGGCAGCGTGAAAAGATGGATCGTTTTAATTTGCACCAATTAAATTGAAGTTCATGGGATCATCTTCTTCAATCTTCATGAATACTTTATTTTCTGGCTGCTATGGAGCTATTAAAAAGAATGATTGAGCCAAGAGCTAGGCATAGTATATTTTATGAAATATCACCTTTAAAGAATTTGAGTGCGCCATTTTCATAATGAGTTTTCTAGTACCTAATACCCTTCTATATTACTACATTTTTAAAGTGGATTGATCTGGAAAGTGCAGAAAGTGCAGGTAATGATACATTTTGCTAGGATAAGGTGGCTGATAATGTATCATGTTACTGCTCTGAGAATAATAGATTGCCTTGTGTTTGAGATGTGGCATTCTTATTTTGGTGCTTGCCTTGTGCAGACAAGGGGAGTCCTCTCTGTCTCTGGAAAAAAAATGTTTAATTGTTTGTACAATTTCCTTCTTGTTTCTTCTTTGTCTTTTCTGTATAGTTGGTGACCTCAGAAACAGATTTCTGAGGTTTGAGGGAGGCTGTTCTCAGGTATGCATTTGTCTTGATGGATGTTGTTAGAACAGAACAGCATGTAGGAGACAACACACTATGGGAGATAAAGAAATACACAACCCTATATTATTTACCAGTGCCTCACATTCTCTTCCCAAGAGAAATGAGTGATGATAGCTTCAAAGGGATAAGTCAATGAGAAGGGTGGTCATCTCTCACTCACAACTGCCAAAAAGACCCCAAGTCTCACTATTTCATGCACAGACAAATCAAAACCTTAATGGGAAATGGGAGATGCTCAGCTGTGTGCCAGATTGGAGCCTGGCCCGTGGTTCTCAGCCAGCTTTTGTGACTGTGAAGCTGAGGAATCCCTCCTGAGCAGCCCCTGGCCCCATGGCTGTGCTGCCCTTGCCCGGCACTCACTGACTGAGCTGGAGCTGCCCATGACTGCAGGCACTGGAAAAACTGGCCAGGAGCTCCTGAGCACAGGGAAAGCCCAGAGTATCTGTAGAGTGATTGCTCTACTACAGGTGAAGAAGTCACTTTGAAGGTACACTGAGTAAAGTGTGAACACATCCACAGGAGCCCAGTGCCTGCGGGATCAGCTGTGGGGCTCCAGCTCCCGAAGGAAGTGTGAGCTGCCACCCTACAAGGAGTCGCTAATTGGGCCAGCAGAGAGGCGACAGCCCAGCCCGGGGCACAGCAGGGCGGCGAGGGCGGCCCGCCGGGGTGGTGCGGCTCGCCCCCGCTGGTCCCCATTCCCAGGGGCGCATCCCCACCTCGGCAAGTCACAGCAACATGATGCCGTCTATCTCTACATAGGCTTAAGCAACAGCAATCATAATTAACCCTGCTAATTAATCAGGGCATAACATATTAATTGCTAGCACACGAGGCTCCAATTGAGCAGGTGCTGTGTGGGTCTCTAATAGGATAATGAAGTGACGAGCGGTGCCACGTGCAGCAGAGTGAGCATCGCTGGGGGAGACGGGCTTGGCAAGCCCTGCACTCAGCCACAGCTCCTGCCCCCCGTGCCACTGCGAACGGGCCGGTGGCATTTGGGCCGCGGGGGTGCGAGCCGGACAGGGAGGTGGGAAGGTGTGGCCAGGCTGGCCAGCAGGAGCGCAGGGGCTGCCCGCTCTGCACAGGGCACTGGCACCGGCGTGCGCACCCGGAGGTGGCTCTGGGCAGGGTGAGGCCAGGGCCAGCCTCCCCCCTCGTGCCGCTCCGGGCTCAGCTCCTCGCCCCAGGGCCCTGCCACGCTCCCCCAGGCACACCTTGCACCTGAAGCCCCTCGTCCTGCTGCGGCAGCGGCGGGAGGCGCAGGGATGGGGCTCCTGCTCCTGCCCCCTCCGAGGGCAGCGCTGCAGCTGCCCCCGAGCCCCCGGGGACCCGGAGCCTTTGTGATGCTTCTGCTCCGCACGCACACAGGCTTGGCCTCAGTCCTGCTTTCGGTTTTCTCTGCATTTTGTTCCTCGTGAATCAGGTATCGCCGTGCTTTAGCACCAGCTGACTGAGCAGGTCTTTATAAATTTAATCTTTGTCTGGACATGGCAGCACAGTGCAGTGCAGCTTCAGCCTGGATGCAGAGCTCACAGCAGCAAGAATAAGGTCTGCTGGCTGTAGTGGGGACCATCCCAGTGCCACGCACCGCAGATGAGGAGCTGTTTGCAGGGACCAGGCACCTCCTCAGCAGAGGAAGGCTGTGCAGGCTGTCCTGTCTCCTCCTCAGGACCAGCGAGGTGAGCCAGGAGCCACCCTCAGCTCCCTTCACCTGCACATCCCTAATATTTAAACCATTTCATTTAGGGCAAGAGCTTTCACTGGGATTGCACAGGACCCTCTGTGATCTGCTTCACCGCTGTTTAGTCTAATTGTCCTAAAATTGGCAATAAATTAAAAGAAAATAATTATCCCTAATTATATCAATTAAATGGCTAATTCATTAACGAGCTTAGCATCCTTTACTTGGTCCATCTCTGCTGGGCAAGATTGTGCTTCCAAGAAGAGATGCTAAGCTCTTGCTGCATCCTGTGTTGCTGCAGTTGCAGCGTGTTTAGCATGAGCTGCAGGAACAAAATCCCCTCATTATTCAGATGACAGAACAAAACTATAAATAGTGGATAGCAATTAAAATCAGAACAATTACTTTTTATCCATTATGCTGCCTTTTGCACAATGGCAGCCTATAAAAGGAAAAAGCACCGTCCTTTTAGATCTCTCTTTCTCTCCCTCTCTCTCTCCCCTTATCCAGAACTGTAGCTGGCTTGCTAATTAGGAGGCTTTTGAATTAGATTATTTGCATGTCTGAACAGGGCTAGGGTATTAAACATCCCCGAGGACATACTATAATAACCTCTTCAGTGGCTTTTAGGATCCCTAAGGAACCGGGAACTCTGAAAAAACCTCCAAAAGGAGGGAAAGTGCATAACGATTTCATCCAATTAGGTATGGATTAGTCGGCTTGGTGTCTTTGAATCCTGCTCGCCGGGAGAAGGTGTTCTCCTCCAGGAACATTTGACAAAATCATCAGGGAAATTATAATGCAGTACCTAAATGAAATCGCAATACCTTAGTTTCTCCTCCAAGAAAAAATAAACTACAAAATCAATACAGTGGTGTATAAAGCAAAGAGAAATGCACCAGTCACTTTATTGCCTGGCTGCGAGCACAGCCCTGTGTTTATAGCATCCATGAGCGACAGTCAAAGTCAGGCTCCAAAGGACAAAGCTGCTGCTGCTGGGATTGGCTACAGCTGATTTTAATTTTTAAATACCACTGGTATTATCCTCTTCCTAATGGCTTTCCACACTCTTCCAGTTTTAAGAAATCACCAGCCCATTTATATTTAACAAGACAATTAAGCTGCCCGAGCTCTCCAAGAGCAGCAGTGGTCTGCACTGCCGGGGCACTGGGGTGGGACTGGGCAAACTGGGCCTGTGCTGGGCAGCTGCTGCCTCCAAAGGGCTGCCGAGTCCTGGGGCCCCCCTGAACCCCCACAGACCCCACCCCACGGCCAGACCTGCCCCACGGCAGGGGCACTGTGGGCAATGGCAGGGGGAGCAAGGCACGAGGAATGAGGAGAGGGAGGAACGGGGTTTGCATTGATTTTCCTCCTTTTACCTTTTTATTTCTTTTTTTTTTTAAAGTGCTGAGATCTAATTTGGAGGCAGTGGAACTCAAGCTTCATGAGAAGTATGATTATTATAAACTGCCTGTGGAGGTGAGCCATGCTTATAAGACTGCACCTGCAGGGACCACTCAGTGTCACCTCTCCACACTGCATCCCACTGCCTGGATTGGAAACCCGAGTATTTCTGTCTAATTGGAATGGATTTCCAGAACAGCAATAAGAGAAACTAGAAAACCGAACATGCAGCATTAAGCTTTATAGATCCTAAAACGTGTGGATAAAATTGCCCATGCTGGTGCTGTGCAGTTGGGGCTTGGGTTTGCACACCTGGGGCCACCTGGTGCTCAAGCATCACTGCCAGAGCAATCCCGGAGCAATCCCCTCAGGCACAGGGAGTGGGTTTCTGACTGCCAGGCATAGAGGTCCCTCCCCTCGCTGGGCCACCAGTGTTTAGCTGAGGGCTCTTGTGGTCTCTCTGTGAGGAGCACCCCCCTGCATTTCACATGAAAACCTCATTCCTTGTATTTTGAATTTTCACCTTTGAACTCCCATTGGTGTCCCCTGCCCCTGTGCTGGGGAGGGCAGTGAGGGCAGCTCCTGGTTTTGCCTGTCCTGGGCACACCCACCATTGTTTCACACTCTTCTGACCGAGCTCCGAAGACCCTGGGTCATTTCCCTCTTTGCTCTCAGCTCAGCCCATCCCACAGTACCTTTGGAGCCACCCACTGCACACCAGTGCTTCCACTGCATCTTCAGGAGCTCCACCAGCCACTTTAATGTTTTCTCTTCTCGTTCCCATCCTCTGAGCCCCGGACGGCTCATTTGCCATTTGGCTTTGGACACAGGTTGTTCAAGATCTCTGCAGTGACCAGCTCTCCAGATTGGTCAGTTACATGCTGGGGAAGTTCTGGGGTTTAAGGCATTCAAATTTATCAACGCCAGCCTTCATTAACTACTGCTCATCCTTCTGCCTCGGCCAAATTTATCAGAATTTCTTTCATCTTTTCTGAATTTAACTAATCTATACCCCCGCTTCCTTTTCCGGGTCAGCAATGAATATATTAATGCCATTAGATTGAGTGTGTAACCATGTAGCACACTGCTAGTGACCCTTCACATTGACTATCTCCCACTTTTGTTTCCTTCCTCTTAGTCCATCTTATTGATTCATAATGTTACTGTATCTCTTACCCCCATTTTTATCTTGTTTCCTAAGAAATCCTGTGGGAAGACCTCATTAAAAGCCTTTTGAAAGTCTAAAAATATGTCAAGATATTCTCTTTTATCCATTTATATATTGGTAGGTTCAAAGTATTCTAACAGATTAATGAGACATGATTTTCCACAGCAGAAACTGTGTTGATTGGATGTGATCTTCAAGGTATTTTATCATTCTATATTTAATAAATGTTTAAACCATTTTGCCAGATACCTGTGCGAAGCGGAATAGTATCTAATATCCTGGATCACACTTAGAGTCTTTTAAAAATGTATAATATGCAGATAAAACCCCTCTGCTTTTTTTCCGGTAAGGGAAAACAGTGCAAATATTGCTGCTGTGTTTGTGTATTTCCTTAAATGCTGCGAGTATCTCAATATGTGGCCTTTTATTTCCTCTCAAATCAGCTCTAGGATGAGACACAACGGGTTTATGAATAAACTGTACATTTGTCTTCTCATCTATCCACACACACTGCAGTCCCAGCTGGATCCCACAGCACGGCCGGGCTGGAGCAGGGAGCATCCCACAGGTGACCTCCTCTTTCCCACCAGACCTCTTGGCTCAAGTCCTCTCTGCAGAGCCACCATTTCCACCGTGGTACTTCCCAATTCTTTGGAGTTCATCCATTTTTCCAAGAGTTTTTTTAAGGAATCTCTAGCACTCCCCCTATTATTATTTCACTCTACAGATTGGCTTGTCGAAATTTGAAGATTGAAACTACAAACCAGTTTTTTCTTCTCTGTTGGAGAACAGTTAATTTCTTTAGAATGAATATCCTCTTAATTGCAACCCACTGCTCATTAGAAAACAAGTTACTGGGAAATTATTTGTCCTTTCTGTTGCTTGTGTCTCTGCCTTACAAAACCAGGAACTTCTCACTCAGCTCCCTGCAGGCTTGGCCCTTCCCAGCACAGGGACAAGCTACTGGTGGCCTGTCCTTCCAGCAGCGTGCTGGCAGAGGTGACTCTGGTGGCACATCTGTGCCAGCCCTGGGACAGGCTGTGGCCATCGACTGGAGATGATGCTGTGTTCCTGCTCCAGGCAAAGGGAGAAGCTGAGGCGATTCCCAGGGAACTTTGGAGCTGAGATAATGTTGAGAGAGTCCCAAAGAGCAGCTCCAGTGTGCCCTCCCAGCACTGCTTTCCCGTGCACCACAAAGTGCTAATTCCTGCATTTGTCCTGGTTCTGTTTTCAGCTGTAGAAACAACCAAGAATTCATAAATCAGCCGAGCTCCATCTACAGCAGGAGCACATAGTGAAAATCAGGTGTCAGAGCCTGTGTGTGCTGCGTACCCCCAAGCTCAGAACACCTCGGTGCTGCCCCAAAATGTTGACATAAATGGAATCCAAGACAGGCCTGTTAAATGGGTAAGCAGGAGATTAAAAAAGGAAAGAAGAATGAAAGTTCCCTGCAGTCTAATCACATCTCGTAGGGAAATTCCCGCACCAACCCAGCCGTGAAGCCGGCACAAATCGATGTGGCCCAGGGGATCAACATTTTACATATATATATAAAAAATTGTAAACATCTTTTATGTATGCAATGTAATAACTACACTCAGCATCATGGGCTCTAAAAGCAAATGTTATGGGCAGTTGTATTGCAATAAAGTGGTTAAATGGGAAAGCTTTGGAAGGCTGATAATTTGTACTCTTTTCTTCGCAGAACCAACTTATTCTTGTCCAAGGATGACAAATTCAAACACTCTTCTATAGGATGAAGTTTTCTATTCATCAGGAATTTCCCTCACACTTTTTCCATTTCCTGCACTTTTCAAGTTCAAAAACAAGTAGGTTACAGCCCCATAATGAAAGTGGGGTGTAGATGTAGGTCAGGCAACAAACCCCTCGCAGTTTGGGGGCCCAGAGCCTGCAGGGACAGAGCGTGGGGTCCATCAGAGGCATGTCAGGGACAAGAGTGCCTGGAGTGTCCATCCCAGCTACTGACCAGCTGCACCTGGAGCCTTCCCCAGCCTAGCTTGGGGTGATGTTGTATCTCTCCTGCTGATTCTCACACAGAAAGTAGGTGCTGCTGCTAAAATGGTCCCTGAAACCACCAGATTTGACTCCCCATATCTGGTAGCTGCAAAATACTGTCTGCAAAAATATAAATGAATATTTTAAAAATTTATTAACCAATAAAATTAACAATCAAATATTATTTCTGAGTCACAAATAAAGCCTGTGATGCAGGTTTGCACCGTGCCACGCTAATTAAGCACTGTGGGAGATTTCCCCAGGGCCATGTCACCGCTCCTTCCAGACTGAAAATCAAAGTGAAGCTCTGGGCCTGCTGCACTAAATGGACAGTAAATAACACATTCTCTGCCTTTAATTATTTAACAAGCACAGCAGTAATCCAGGATGATGTAAAATATGGACAAAAGTACTGCGTGGGAATGCAGCACTGTTGCAGGTGTGTTTGTTGCACTGGAGACCCAAGTTCTCACTTCATTCGAGGGGGCAGCAGCTCTGTCCTGGCTGTGTGCTCTTGAACCAGCAGCTCTGCCCAGTCCTTCCCTGTCTGCCTGTACAGTGGGAAGTTACTGCTCGGCATTGACTGTGCTTCATGTATAAAACCCACAGCTGGGATGAATTGGAAAGAACACTTCCCAATATTACAGACTTTAGAAATGTTGATTAACAGTTTGATAAGACTGTATGTGGAGGCTTCACGTTCCTCCAATGACTCTTTAGCTGGGAGCAGAATGATTTCACCCCGTTTGCTTTTAATCCCTTGCATTTATCTTGCCTGAGTGTCTCCACTGGATATTGTTTACTCTTTGGATTAGTAAACTCAGAATTAATTCCACTGTTTATTGCTGAAAGTGGCAGTAAATTCAGCATCAGGGAGAGCCAGGAATCTGTTTAGCTGTGCTGCATGACCCTTTCATGGGCAATAAAAACACCTCCCTGCATGGAGGGACGGAGCAGTTGGAGGCAGACCCCATGTCATTAGGGTATGGCATGTACAGGAGCCTGTGCTCAGCCCTTCTTTTCATGAGGAATTGTAGATGCTGTAGGAATTTTGGTGTTTCTCAAGGGAAAAGAAAATGAAAGGATAAAGAAAGCCCTGCCTGCAAGCCAGCCTGTCCTGATGTCCCAGCCTGTCCTGGTGTCCCAGTCTGCAGCAGCAAGTATCAGGGGCAAAACCAACCTTCAGCACAACCTGGGGCTCTTTTTGCTCTGGAATCCTGGTGCTTCAGGCAGGGAGGAGGCAGTGAGGGTTAAAGCATGGTGCCTGTCTGCTCCCCAGTTCCCTGCCTGGCTGTTTTCTCCCTGCTATTAAATCAGCAAAGAGGAATGTGGGGCCAGGAGCTGAGCGGGGGTGGTTGGAAAGGTTACCTAAGTGAACCACGCAATTTTTTTCCCTCAACTTTGTTCCATCTTAAGGTAAAAGGTTCATGCAGAGGGCTATAAATTCCTGTCACATTTTGTTGTAATCTCTCTATGGTTTTATTACTTAAAATGCTGTACTCTCGAGACGGGGAATTTTCCAGGGGTTTGAGGCTGACACGGAGCCACATTTATATTGTGCTGAAGCTCCTCTGGAGTCTCCTTGAGACATGTGGCCGGCAAACCCGGCATGAAGGCCTTATCAGTCACTCCACCATGGAGTCAGCCCATGAATTATACGGGGAATGGAGGTGGCTCTGCGAGAGCAGGATTGCGGGCCGCCGGGTGACAATAAACATGTCCCGGGAATGTGTCCTCCATCACTCAAGTTCAGATAGCAGATCTGGACCTTAACTACAGCTCCCCATCTCTAAATCTCCCTGTGACCTGAGCGGGAGATGGAGGTGAGTCTCAAGGATATCTGTCTGCAGGGGACTCGCAGGGGGAGCTCATAAGCGGCGCGAGCCGCAGACAGCACCGCTCCCAGCGCGGCTCCCAGCACGGCCACGCCGGAGCAGACCAGGGCTCTGGCCACCAAGTGCAGCCAGGGCTAGTGGGACAGAGCGTGGGAGCCCTGCAAAACCTTCCAGTGCTGGCAGAAGGTGTGAAGCATCTCCTCATGGCTTCTGCCTCCATGAAAACACAAGTGGGGGTTGCACAGGTGAGGACCCAGGGCTCCCTGTGTTTGGAGGCTGCAGCACCCAGCTGAACAGCGCCTGGACGTGCAGCACAGGCTTCTTCTGCAGCTCAAGGATATCCCAGAGGGAGTTCTTCTTCATCCTGAGCTCCCTGTGCCCAGGCCGAGGACGCACGCCCTGCAGTGTCCCAGCACTCATCTCTGCACGAAAGCCGAGACAGAGCTGAGCCATGGTGGCACCCAGCCCTTGGGCGGTGGCAGAGACCAGCAGCTCCCAAAGAGGGGAGAAATAAATTAATTAATCCTGTTCCTAAATTAAAGTAATAAGAAGAAAGCGTCTAAAAGCAATGTGTTAATGAAGTAATGAAGGAAAGCGGCATGCTCAGTGCCACAGCTAAATACAGCCATTAAAACCCATAACCTCTGTAAAATTTGTGATAAAATTACAATTTAATTTTATAAAGATAATTTATTAGCTAATACCTCATTGCACATGTTAATAGCTTGTGCTTAAATAATAGTAATCTTGATTGCTCTGTGGTCATTAAACTTTTTTTTTACATACTGTTTTACTGACCGTTTTGTATGTGGTTTGAGGAGAAAAAAGTAATTATTGAAGTCTTAAGCACTGAGTTAATTTCTAATGAAAGGATAATTTTATTCCAATGATTTTACATTTAATTAACTAAAGCTACATGCAATGTGAGGTTCTAAGGCAGTGCTGATTCATTTGTGCTCTGGACAAAAGGCAGGGGTGGGTGAGCCGCCCGGCCCTGGCAGGTGCAGGGGATGAGCTGGGAGCACCTGCAGTGGGAAGGAGGGAATGGAGCAACCCCACAAAGTGAGGCTGAGAAATTGTACATCTTTTTGTGCTGTGCTGAAATGGAGGTTGGAGCTGAACTGGGAAGGGATGTGGTCATGGTTTTGGGCTCTGTGAAGTGGATGTCATTGTCACCCTGAAGATTTCTGTGCCGTAGGAATGATGAGACAAGAATGGGAGGAGGTGGGACGGTGAGTGTGATATTGCAGTTTGGAAAAAGCTGGAAAGCTGGAAAAAGAGAAAAAAATGATAGGGGGATGAATGAAGAAAACCAGACAGAAAATCATGCTTTTGTCAGTCTGAAAATTTTTGGTTTGATATATTCACTACTTTTCACTTTTGGTTCAGGTCAGTTTTTACACATAAAAGTTCTCTTTGATATAAAATGCCAGAAAATTCTCCAACAGAAGCACCGAGCTGCAAATAGTCACGATCAAACAGTGGCACTTTTTCCATCCCTCCCACCCTGTCCGCTGTGCATTTGCTGCCAGCCCAGCCGCTGCCACACGTGGGGTGCCGGGCCCAGGGCTCCGCTGGCTGTCCCGGCAGCGCTGGCACGGGGCGCCCCATCGGTCACCGCCCTGTCAGGTAGGTGTTTCCAGGCTGCAGGGGAAACGCTTGTCAGGGTATTGATAAACAACAGATCTGTGTCAGTGCAGATGCCTTTTTAATGGCGTGTCCTGAGGTGCAGACATTAGGGTTATATCCTCCTGCCTCCCAGCCCTCTGTGCAGCAATCACTCCTCCTCAAGCAGAGCGAGGGCTGCCACCGACCCTGCTTCCCCGCCTTATTAATGCATCTCCCTCTCACTAATGCAGACAAGAAAAGACAAATCTGGAGCCCTGCGTGCACAGTAGGACCGTGGGGTGCTTGGGGGGCTGTGCAGTGCAAAACAAAAGTTCTGGTTCTGCTGTCCCCCAGGCACCAGGGAACAGGAACACAACGCCCCGGTTCAACCCAGCCCCGGCCGCTCATCACACATGGACCAGCCCAGACTCCTCTGCCCTGCAAACATCCTGATGTTCCCTCCTCCTAAGAGGTTAACAGCCTGGGATTTGGGGCTTTTGGGAATATCTCTAAGGTCTTTATTAGCAGAATGAAAGACTATCCATGAGAAACATTCAATCTGTCTTAAAGCGTTGTGTAAGCTGCTGAGCTTGAAGTCCCTGCGACAGCAGGGGAGAGCCCTGTGTGTGCACAGACCACAGCAGTCCCAGGACAGAGCTGTGTTTGTCTCTCTGGGATGCTCCTCTAGTGCAGATGCTCCTTGGGATCTTCCCCATGCTCGCACCCTGGAGCAGAGGTACCAATTTTGTTTCCTTCTTCCTGAGCAGTTGCTGCTGTCCCAGTTGCTGCAGAGCCCAAAGGAAGGTGAGAATTTGTGCTGGGCCATGCACAGAAAGGAGCCCCAATAGAGCTCTGAGTGTATTTTGCATGTCCTGGTACCTCAGATCTCAAGCCCTTTATTCAAAGAGAAGCACTCAGGTTTGGAGCACTTGCCCCCTTGTCAAGGGGAAACAAACCCATGCAGCTTAACTGACTAATCCTAGCAGGGCTCAAACTTAAAATATTCATAAATTAGCCCACAGTAAACATTTCTCAAAAATACATTAGGTGCAAGAATATTAACCCCAGGAATCACAGGGACATCAGCAACCTTGCCACACTGTGCATCCACTCTGCAAAAGATTGTAATTCTTTGAGAAAAATCTCTCTTAGCCACGGTTTGCAGGATTTAATATAATGCCCATTAGCAGAAGCAAGCACCACCCTTGAAGCACACATGCAAATAGCAGGGGAGAATGGAGGAAGACAATAAAACTGGAAGCAGCCTTTGGAAGTGCAAATAAATAATTGGATTGCAATGTGGAAGTGTTTTCTGGTTTGATGGGCACCTCCTTTCACTGAAAATAAACCAGGCTGAATGGCTCAGTGGGTCCTGCACACCTCTGAATGGGCCCAGCTAGCTTGTGCTCTTGGTAACAGTGGGTATCATGGAGGTACATAAAAACATAGTTTATTGTTAAATTAAGTGTCCTGTTCTTGAAAACAACCCTTAAATTTAACATTCCAAGGCTGCTGCTGTTTATTTGCACTCTCAGAGCACTCTCAGTGCTGTCCACTCAACTACTTGAGAAATACATTGTAATAAAAATAAATGGACAGTTTGGGTTTCTCTAAAATTAAAAGAGGATATACAGCAGCCTTGCACTCCTGCCTTGTACTGAGGTAACCTGTGATAAAGTCACATTGTGTCAGAGATGGCAAATTATGCCTGCTAATTACTTACTGGAATTTCAGATTTGTCCTTACCATAATTAAAAAGGTGTCACTTTATTAGAATAGGGCTGGAATGATGGGGCTTGGAGCAGTGCAGGAGATTTCTGGTTAGAGATAATTACCAGTGATGTATTCCTTTCTCTCAGAGCCGCTTTTGCTGCATTCCCCCATTACTGTGTAATGGATGTGTGGCACGGCTGCCGTGGGGCCGCGAGCCCGGCGCGGGGAGCCCCTGGCCAAAGGGGCTTCCACTGCCAGCCCGGTCCCTGGCCCAGGGCCTGCCCAACACCACGGTCCCGCTGGTTTCACTGAGCCTCCGTCTGGGATTCAGCGACAGAGGGATCGAGCTGGGGCCAGTCCTGTTTGGGGCTGCCCTCTGCCCATGGGGTCATTCCAGAATTTCCCTGGCTAGTTCCCGGGCACTGCTCTGCAGTGCCAGCTGCTCCCCAGGGACAGGGCCCTGCACCCTGCAGACCCCGGCTCTGTCGCTGGGGAGTGGGGCCAGGAACCTGCCCAGTGTCGGAGGAGGGGCTGGGCTGCCCTGCACCCCTGGGGTCCATTGATGTGCAGTGTAATACCCTTCTGTTGGCAGAAGAGACTTGAACCTGTCGAGGGCAAACTCGAGTCTCTCCCAGGGCCTGGCAAAAGAAAATAGCAGCATTTAATAGCAATGAAAGTCACAGCATAAACAGGGACACAGGGAGAATAATTGCGTGGCTGGAGTGCCTGGCTCCATGTTATCATTACACATTGGATTCCTGGTCTGTAAGTACAGGGATGGCGTGAACCCCCGCAGAAGATGAAGGTTATAAAAGAGGCATTACTGGGAAAGGTCAGCAGGCTATTCAAACACGGAGCAGTTGCAATCCGCAGATTCAATACCGAAAGCTATTTGCAGGGCTGGGAGAGGCAGGAGGAGTGGGAGAGGCAGACACAGCCCGCTTGCTCCGGCCACGGGAAGGTTCCTTGTGCACCAAACTCAGAGCAGATGACAGGCGAGACCAGCCCCTCTCCAGCCCTGCTCACCCGTGGATCTCACCAGCACTGCCCTTTGCCACAGGGGTGCTGGCAGTGCCACTTTGTGCCAGCACCACACCAAGCTCTTCAGCCGTGCCTGGAAATAACCAGGTGGAGCACAATGGGTGAAACAGCTCTTCTGTCTTGATACCTCTGAGGTCTGGCTGCAGAGTGTCATCAGTCTGATCTCTACTCCAACACATCTGGACAACTAAAACATCTTTTCCTTTCAGAAGAGACCTCCCTAGGCTGAGCGCAGCACTGCAGCCACACGCTCCACATCTGGGTACCACAACACAACAGATCCTGTGGCTGATGGAGAGCCCCATCAGACTCCACATTTTTATAAAAGATGGTTTGGTTAGCTCTTGAGGCACTGTTGTTATTGCCAAAAGGTTTGCTCCCCAAGTCTGTGCTGAATATTGTATTACTTTGCTATGCTCAGAAACTAAAATTACAACAATTTAATTTTGAATATGGTGGCATTAATACCATTTATATTTGCTGTTTCATAAGACTTTTCATTTCAACTGCTTTGCTTTCCTGTCAAGAGGAAAAACCTTCAATCTATCGGCTTTTACCAGAGAGGGAACTGTGCTAGAGTGTAATGCAGTATTGTATATTTCTTCTCTAATGCTCTTTTGAACAAAATCATCTATTTCATCAACAGTATATCAGCGGTGACCAAAGACCATTAAATAATGCATCTCACTCAGGAGCAGTGGAGCAGGGAAAGGGCTCTGACCTGTTTTAAACCTTATTACTTTCTTGCATTATGCCCCTCACTGCAATCTTTTTGTTTAAGTGATTTCAGCTGAGGCGTTGCTTCCTGCCTTTAAACACACGATGGACACGTTATTGCTGAGCTGGTTGGACTCAGCCTCAGCATTTCCCATCCTACACCAAAACCAGCCTCTGCATGTGAATCTTTGTTAACCTCGCCAAACACCCGTGCGTGCATGGGGGGCTGGTGAGAATTACATCCCTCTTTATTTAGGATCTCAGAGGCAGACTGTTTGGTGCTTGCAATTAGCAACCCCAGGGTCAGTAAAGCAGGCAGAGAATTCATCCAGAGCAGAATAGTCTAAAAGGAGAACACACAGTTGTAACAGCCAGAAGAGGTGTGGGGCTGCAGACGGGGATGGAAGGTTTGAAGAGTGGTGTCCCCATGAGCCCTGTGCTGGCAGTGTTGGGAGGACCACGGTGGCACCAGCAGCCTCTGCCTGTGCAGAAACCAGCCGTGGCCAGCATGGGCAGCACATTGTGTTCCACAGTGTCCCCAGTGCAGCCCGTGCTGTGCCCAGGGGGCAGAGGACTGGCCCCAGGGCTGCAGAGCGTGCCCATCCCCATGCTGTCCTTGCCCAGCCCTGCACGTGGGTGTGTGGCCAGGCAGTGGCCTGTGCCTGCTGGTCAGCCCAGCCCCGCCTCGGTGGGACGAGAGGTGGCACGGGGACAGCTGTCCTGGGGCAGGGCAGCCGTGGGGGCACAGGGACCCAGCTGCTCTGCTCGGGGGCTCGGCCGGCTGCAGGGCCAGCACCCCAGGCAGCTCTGCCTCTCCCAGCCCTGGTGAAGCACAGTCCCCCAGCAGCCGGTGAGGGGGAAGCTTGAGAGACTTACAATTACATTTTCTCACTAGTCTAATGAGGTGAGAGACAGACAGAGGAGAGAGTTCCCTGGGCTAATTTTCCAGCCAGCAGCCACTGCGTTCCTCCTCTACTGCAAGAGGCAGAGGGAGAAATGACTCTTCCAGATTAGAGGCTCTTGCTGAAGGCATTCCAGAGTACCATATTCCTCTAGGACACTACAGCAAAAAAATGGAGATGACAAACTATTTTGCTACATTCAGCTGGAATGAAGTAACCCACAAACAGAACTGCGTGGTGCTGGGGGTGCACTGATCAGGAGAGAGCACCCAGGGAGAGCAGGGAGTGAAGCCTGGCCTGAATCATTGCACAGGGCTGTGCTCAAGTGAGAGAAGGAGCAGGTCAGCACCTGCACAGAGGGAGGAATTAGCTGTGAGAGGGAAGGAGCCCTGCGT
This sequence comes from Anomalospiza imberbis, assembly GCF_031753505.1. Classification (NCBI taxonomy): domain Eukaryota; kingdom Metazoa; phylum Chordata; class Aves; order Passeriformes; family Viduidae; genus Anomalospiza; species Anomalospiza imberbis. The sequence continues at coordinate 551,629 of NC_089701.1, read as the reverse complement.
TTGTGCCCCCTGCTAGTGAACAATTTGTTATCATGGAAATGTTAGCAATGGAATACTCACTGCCTGGGGGGAGCAGCACGGGGCTGCAGGGGGGAAGTGCTGGAAGGACAGGGCTCTGCCTCTCTCCCAGGAATGTTGGGTCCTTCAAACTGGAGAAACTCTGAGAAATCCCTCCTCATACCCTCAGGGACCATGGAGGGAGTGCTCCTTTCTTGGTTCCTGTCCTCTGTGGTCTGGTCTTTGCATTGGATCCACGTGTGCTCAAATTTGACTCTTTGGAGGTTCTCTGATAGCTTTGGTTGAGACCAATGCCATGTGTGCTCCCCTCACACCCCTGGTCGCAGCACTCCAAACACACTTCCAGCATGCCTGAGTGGACCTGAGACACCCGAACTTCCTAATCTTGACTCCCGAGTCAGGAGGAAGAGTCAATAAAATCCCTCCATCAACGTGACCACATGCAATGTGTTCACACACACGTGCATGTGCATGGGTGAGTAATGTTTCATCAGCCAGTCCCTGAACAAGATTGGAATTTCCCATTTGACTGACAAATCCAGCCAGTCTGACCCATCCCTTACCATCCTCTGAAGTGTTTGGAGCTTATAGCTGGTCCTGAGATTTGTTTTAGCCTGAATTATGTCTTGGTTAAAAGGGTGTGTGCAGAAGTCACCCTTCTTTTGTTTTCAAAAGGAGCTCTTTCCAAAAGCACTCTGCTGCTCAGCTCATGCAAACTAGGAAGAGATCTGTCAAATATCAAATACGAATTTTGTTGCTGAAGCTCTTGGAAAATTGACAGGTAGCATGCAAGCAAACATTAAATCAATAACAGTGAATTTCCCCCGGGAAACTTGTAGTGTTTTCTCATCAAAATCTTTAAATCCTTAAAGAACCCATAAAAGGTTTACACACTCCGTGTTGGTTAATCTGGTTACCTCTGCATGGCTCGGCGCTGCTGATCAGCACGGCCAGCTAATACCCAGTGCTGATCACCCAGCAGTGTGTGTAATATCCAGTGCCCCGGCGCTGATGTATTGTAGCTTTGTTAGTCACTGTGGCTCCTTGGTAAATTCATTTGGAGTCCTCCGGGGTTTTAAATCTCTCATTTGGCCAACAACGAGGTCTGAAAAGATTGCAGTTCATTTCGACCCACAGTGGATGGAAGGCTCATTTACTGGCTGCAGGCAACTCAATCAGGCCGGCCGCTGATGAGTGAGTGACTTGTTCAGACCGCTAGTCAATATGTGTCTGCTGTGATAGAATGTCAGCATCTGCTGCCTGCTCCTGTCTCCCACTGCTCTGGCTTTTTTCATTTGGGCTGATCAATGTTATTAAAAACACCTAGGAGTTCCTTAACTGCTCTGCCACTTGAGGCTTTTCCTTCTTCCTTTTTTTTAAACACAACTTTGTATTATCTGCAAACATGTGCAGATGATGTACAGATCATTTTTTTACATGAGTGTGTGGGACGGGGTGTGTGTGTACACTCAGGTACATAACTTGTGCACTGGAGCTGGCTCTGCAGCTTCATCACTCTGGTTTGGGATTTTTGGGTGTGTTGCCCTGAAGTAGCTCAGACTTAGAGCCTAACGCAAACATCTGCTAATTATTATTTGTAAATAAACTTCAAATATAAGCATGGAAAAAATAATGCACCTTCTCTAAAACTGAAGTGCGAATGCCCGGGTGGAATCAGTGACACCCTGTGGACACCCACACGTTAAAAATCAGACTGCTACTCCAAAAAAGGGGAGATAGAACTCAGGTAAATAAGCAGAGGGTTAAAATCATGACAGGTCTGGAACATAAGAGCTCAGGTAAATAAGCAGAGGGTTAAAATCATGACAGGTCTGGAACATACACACCATTTGCCTGCCCAGCAAGCCATTTCTTGGGGACTAATGACACTCCATGGCACAGGTGGGTCAGCCACCAATTACACAAAAAAGGGAAACAGATACACTGCTAAGCTCCTGCAGGGACTGCACTGTTCCGAGGTAATGGAAGAAGGGGAATGCTGTGTCTTCTGGGCAGACCCCAGGCTTCACATTACCCAGAAGAGAGGAAGAAGGGAGAGCTCTCGGTGCCCACACCACACAGAGGAAAGGCAAGGTGATCTGCTGTGACCTGAGTACATGCTTCAAAATCCGCCCATGCTTCCATCCCTACCCCCTTCCTCTGCAATATGGCATCCAAAATAGATACCAAGAAATGACCTGCCAGGAAAAAAATGGAAGCCTATAATTATGTTATTGAAAACCTGTTCCACGCTGTATTATTTAAGGTTATTTTATTATGATGTTGAGATGAGTTTCTTAAAGAAGAAACTCTGGGTTTATTGCACTCCTCACAGAGAGGAGCCCTGGGTGATTTGATAGCCTATTTGAACAAGAGGGATGCTTTACGAGCCCCTATAAAAACTGATGACCCCACTCACATTTGTATTTAATGAAATAAGGAGGAGCTTTCGTTATGTTTTCAATAACCTTCACTGCTCTTTCAAACCTGCTTCAAATAAAAGCCAGAATCTGCATGTTTCTGTGCCGAACCCCAGCTGTCCGTAAGGAGGGCTCTGGAGGTTCAGCCTGGCTGGTGAGCTGTCCCTGTGTCCCTGTGGTGCCACTGCCAGGGCTGTGTCCTGCCGAGGGGACTGTGGGATGGGTGAGAAGTGCTGTCCCAGTGGAGGAGGCTGGCCAGGAGGAAGGTTGGGCTGAGAGGGGGCTCCAGAACTCATCTTCCTCAGCCTCCCAGGCACCAGCACACTTCTTATTTCTAAGTATCTTCCCACACACCAAATCAGGCTTTTTCATTACACAATTTTGGTCTGTCATAAAACATTAAATCTTTCTGAAAAGTTCCAGTGCTTGGATCCTCCTCATTACATTAAATAATTGCTGCTGCTGGAAGGACCAGAGGCTGCACCTGCAGCCGGTGGCACTGCCTGTCCCCGCCTCTCCTGGGAGATGAGCCCAGCTGTCCCACTGGGGACCAGCCCCTGGCTGAAAGGGTCAGGGCAGGTCCTTGGGAGGGTCTTGGGTGGATATCTCTTCCCCATCTGGCAGCCTTCTGATCTGAAGATTTAGCTGGACAGGATCATTTCCGGGCCTCGGTGCCCGAGGGAGCAGCGGTGCCCGGGGGACACGGCTGCGTGTGCCCAGCAGAGCAGGGCAGGGCAGCAGAGCAGCTCCGTGGGCTGTGCTCTGCCACCCGTGAGGCCTGGTAGCTGTCACCGATGGGGCTTTCTCCATGGAGTGCTCAGATTCGGGCTGCTCCCTGCAAGGCTAGGTCAGGATGAATGAAGAGAGGGAGAGCTGCAGTGGCACGGGGGGCTGGCGCTGTGACCGGTGTCCACGTGGCCACTGTGGCTGCAAGGCTGCGGGAGCCACTTGCCCCCCAGGCCTCTGAGATGAGGAGGGGCAACCTGGCAGGGTTTATTAGAGCACATCCAAGCCCTCCAGGTTGCATTTGCATTCACAGTTTGATGTAGATGCCACATCAGCAGATGCCTATGAATAAGCTGGAGCAGGGTTATAGCATCCTGGTGCTGGAGTGATTCAGTGTGATGCCTCGGCAAGCTGTTCTGTAATGGGCTGCAAGTCTGATTTTTACGATCATTGGAACGTAAAGGGTCAGAATCTTAATCTCCTAATACTGTGTTTTTAACAACATTTACACTTTAACATATTGAAAAATCTCATCTCTTTCTGCCACCCAGAATGACAGCACAATTCAAAGCGATCAGTGCAGCAGTATATTTCAGTATTTTAAACATAAATCAAACTGGCTGAAATATTTTTTTTTTCACTTCCAGTACTTCTGAAAACCTGGGATTTTTTAACTTTAATGTTTCTTACTTGAACCTTTGTATTCAGTGGAGTCTCCCACCTGAATAATTCAGCAGCATTAAATAAAGGACACGGAATGGAGGCCCCAGTTCAGCACCCAACACACACCTGGTGCTTTGTGGCCCTTTGAAATGGGAAACCCGTACCTGAGGAACACAAATAGCTTGGGAATTGTCTGCATGTACGGAAAGAATTAAATTGTGCATCACCCTACATAGCTAAGTGACAAGCAATAGGAACACATCAGGAATAAAGAGCATTTTTGATTTAATGGGATAAAAGTGGAGTAGTTTTTTTTTTTTTCAGAATTTGCAAATCTGACACAAACCATTTATTCCAAGAGCCAGTACTCAGTGCAGGAGTGGCCTCTGCTCCCAGAATAACTGAATTCAATTCTTCTCTAGGATGTGGAAAGGGGAAAAAAAAAAGAAGAAAAATACTCTTGGGGTTTCCTCATTAGTGAAGCCTTCCCCCCTGGTGCCCTGTCTGCCCTTTTTCTGTGCCTCTTGCCCTTCTGCACATGAGCTCTGGGGCTGGGCTTTGCTTGGGCTGAAGCACCATGCAAAGGAGCTCTGCCCCTTCCCACTGCTGCTGCCCCACGCCGGGACAACCTGGCCTCGTGTCTGACTTTTTATTTAATTAGAAGCTCCTTATCCAGTTTTCCTCTATGCTGGCCTGGATTTCTCTCCGCTCCCACATGAGAAAGGAGCTGGGCATATGGGCTGAACCACAATGGTTTGATTCATGGGCTGAAATCATCATTGAACAAGTGTCACAACATGGCATTAGATTAAGAACTAAAGTGATGGGCTATGGTGAGTCTGTTCATTAGTATTAATAGAGCTTAATTAGGCACAAGCGTGGTGTTGCAGGGAAATGTGAAGTTGGCTGCAGTTTCCATGGTGGGAAAAGAAGGTGTTATTCCATAAAGGGGAGAGAAGCCCCTAAGCCTTGTGCCTGCCTCTGAACCCCAGCACAATCTGGGCTTGGGATGTGGCCTTCCTGCCCCAGGAATGCAAGGGAGTTAAGGACTGGGTGTCACTGAGAAACCAGAATTGAGGAGTGGAAAGTGCAGACTAAAACCATGCAATCTGGGGAAGTCCTGACCTTCATACAGGGGACTGTCTCAGGGAGAGTCATTCAGTGCTGACCTTCCCTGGCAGAGGAGAGGGCAGGTCACAGCAGCTCTTCCAGTCCCCAGGGAGGGTGACAGGCAGGAACAGAGAGAGAGAGACAAAGGGACAGGGCCCATGAGTGCCTGCAGGAGCCAGTCCCCACATGGCACTGGACCAGGTGGCTCTGCCAGGGCTGGGGCTACTTTGCAACCAGGGTGAATATCCATGGATGCATTCAATGCTTTTGTAATTATCTCAGTTGTTCCTTTATCTTCAGTATCCTCCCTCTTGCACCAGTTTGCCTCCATTCATGCTGCTCTTTGCTTTATGGTTCTTAGGCCATTTTACATTTCTCCCCATTTGGCAGCATTAAATTTTATTTACCATATGTCCCTTCTGCTACAAAGATGATAAAATCCTTTGGATTTTTGTTGTGCTGTTGCAAGCTCATTCAGCACTCACCTCAATTTAGTGTCCTCGGCAAGTGGAGCTGATTTGTTGCTGGTTTTCACAGAGGTCCAAGTGGGGACACTGCCAGGTTGTGCTGCAGACCTGCACTCTTCCACTGCTTCTTTCCCTTTGCCAGATATCACCCCCTCAGGAGGTCTCCAACACCTCTGTGGTGGGACAGAGCATCATATGGACCTCTGGCAAAAAAAAACCAAGAGAAATGCCAAGAAAATGCTTCGTACCTGGTTATTTTCCCTTTTTTGTTTATATTCTGTTGAAAAGTCTCCCCTTGCTGACTATTCCAATCAGTGCTGTCAAACCTGGGGTTAATGTGCTTTTCAAGCAGCCCACAATGGCAGAAAAGTGGAGACACAGCCCAGGATTAATGCCCAGGGCCAGATGGGCTCTACCCTTGCTCTGCTCTGGGCTGCCAAGGAGGCGCTGCCCGTCCATGTGGAGCCCAGTCCCAGCCGGGAAGAGGAGAAATGCACCTTTGGATGCCACGGGAGAACTTCTGGCAGCCCAAGGCTGGAGCTGGAGCTCCGACTCGCTGCCCTCTGCCCCTTCAGCCACAGACAGCTGCACTCGTGGCTCCCTGGCCAAGGCCCACCCTGCCCACCTCTTAGCAAAGCTCCTGCCTCCCTCCCATTCCATGTAAATTAAAATGCATCAGACCATTTTAGCACTCATGAATGAATGAAATACAAAATGCTGCTACGCTGGACTTTGCTGCTGCAGTCAAATCTGGCTGGAAACAGTGGCTTCAATTGTTTCCACCTTCAACCACATCAGGAGGTGATTTGGAGATCCTCAGTTGAATACTAATACTTCTAGAAGTCTTTTAAGCAAGTAAGGGGGCAGAGTTTGAGGCACAGCTAGCTCTGCTTTTAACAAAATAGTAATCTCTCATTTTTGTAACATCTTTTGATTTAAAGGGGCTCAAGCTGAGGCCCTCATCCTTCTGGGAGCGTCGCACAGCCAGAGCCGGGAGCCTTGGCCAGGCGTGCTGGAATCAGAAGGGCTCTGCACGGACCAGTGACTCCATTTGCATGATCATCCTGGGGGTAAGGGCTGAGCTGCCATGTCCCAGGCACCTTGCACTGACTTTTGCTTCTCGAGGATGGCCTGTTCTGCAAACACTGCCATGGCGGTGCCGTCGCTGCTGGATGAGGACCCTGGAAATGGAAGCTGAGCCTCGCTGCACCCCTTGGGCACCTGGCCCCCCTCGCTGTGGGTGCTCCTCCACCGTGCCCGAGGGCTCAGAGCAGCATCCACCCCTCTGTGCCCCCCTGGCTCGGCACAGCCCTGTCCTGCTCCAGGTAGTGATGCCAAGGAGCCACAGGTGGGTTCGGGCCACGGCCGCACCTCCACCCGCGTGGGGCAGGGCAGGGACCTCAGCGCGGTGACGTATGGCCCTGGGGCGGCCGGGGAGGTGGCCCTGCCATCATCCCCACAGCACTCCTGCTGCCCCAGCCCTGCCAGCCATCGCCACCCTTCTATGGAGAACCAGACTTGAAGAGAGCTCAAATTAAATGTAAGTAATTTCCCTTTTTCCTACCTTGAAATTCCTATTGATTTCCTACCTAAATAGAAATTCCTATTGATTTTGTGTCTGTTCATATTAGTATGTTACCTTGTCACCTTTTGTTTGCAATATTATGTTGTTTTACGTGTGGGTGTGTTTGGGAGGCTTTGGTGGAGCTGTGTCCCCGTGGGTGCCACCAGACCCTGCTCCAGGCCAGCCCAGCTGGGCAGTGCAGGAAGCGCTTCGGGCACTCCCTGTTCCCACAGGAACCCATCCCAGCACGAGTGGAGCCCCACCTGAGCTGTGGAACCTCACCTGAGCTGTGGAACCCCACCTGAGCTCTGGAACCCCACCTGAGCTCTGGAACCCCATCTGAGCTCTGGAACCCCACCTGAGCTGTGGAACCCCACCTGAGCTGTGGAACCCCACCTGAGCTCTGGAACCCCACCTAAGCTGCAGAACCCCACCTGAGCTGTGGAACCCCACCTGAGCTCTGGAACCCCACCTGAGCTCTGGAACCCCATCTGAGCTCTGGAATCCCACCTGAGCTGTGGAACCCCACCTGAGCTCTGGAACCCCACCTGAGCTGTGGAACCCCACCTGAGCTGTGGAACCCCACCTGAGCTCTGGAACCCCACCTGAGCTGCGGAACCCCACCTGAGCTCTGGAACCCCACCTGAGCTCTGGAATCCCACCTGAGCTGCAGAACCCCACCTGAGCTCTGGAACCCCACCTGAGCTCTGGAACCCCACCTGAGCTGCAGGCACGCCCTTGTCCCTGTGTCTGGGCTCTCCCGTGACAGCGTGTCACAGCCAAGGCACCGCTGCTGCCCCGGCTCCGCAGGGGTTATTTTTGCAATGTTTTCTTGTGAAAGCTGCCGGCTGTTCAGAAATCCTGCAGCTAACAGGCTGTTGTGGTCCTCACGGCTCTGCTGGTCAGACAAGTATCTTCCCCCTGTCCCCGGCGTCCTCTATTCCTCACACCTCACTGAGCAGGCACCGCCACGCCGAGACCTCTGACCGAGTTGTCAAGGTGACGGGTGCTGTTATCCTAAAGTACTTATTTCACATACATGGTGTTTTGTCCCTGGCTTTTATTGAAACACAGAGAAGAGACCAATTATCTTCCTAATGCTTTGCACAGCTTCTTTCTTCTCTTAAGTGGGAGTTAATGACAAATGGTTTGGGCAGGGGATCGCTCTTGCACAGGGAGCCCTTGGGTGTCCCCTGCTTTCCAGGTGTCCAGGGACAGCTCCTCTCATCTGCTCTCTTCACACAGGCATTGTCACCGATTTTCTCCTCCCTGCTTAACCCCTGCCAAATTAACACTCTTTCCTAAATGCCCAAGTGCTGCAGCATCTCCATGCCCAGGCAGGATGGGTTTAGTGGTGCCAGTGCATGCAGGGCTGCCCGGGGGGGTCAGCATGGGAAAAGAGGGCTGTAGGCAGCACCTGGGGGATGTCAGCACCGGCTGGAGACCTTGAGCTGTCCCTGGTCACACAGTGCTGAGCCCTGGCCCACACGGCCAAGGGACACCCCAGCGGGGCTGCTGGGCCAGGGTCACACAGCAGCAGGTACAGCTGGTCCCGTGGCTCCCTCCCACAAAGAGGCACATTAAAATGCTGATATAATGCCAGCCTTAAGCCAAATAATGAAGAAGAAGCTCTTTGCTGCTGCACACAGCTCTGGCTGAGGGGCACCACGGGAACAGTCCAAGTGACACTCACGTGAAAGCACGGTTAGAGGTTGGGTTGTAGAAGCAGACAATGGGGGGGTCCAAGTGGAGCCAGTTCCGATTCCATCAGCTTCCCCCTGTCAAACACAGGGCATGCAGAATGGGCCTCTTCCGAGCTGGGCTGGAGTTTCATCCACCAGGCTCCTGCTCTGGGAGCACCTGGAGCTCAGCAGCTCGAGGAGTGCGGGGCAGGGCTGCGAGACAGCTCTGCTCCGTGCGGGCTGTGTTATTGATGTGCCGCGTCTCGCTGGATCAGTAACGGATGTGCTGTAAGCCACAGGGCTCCTCTTGCCTTCAAGCCTGCATTACCCCGTCAGGAACAGAGGTTTCACTGGCACCTGATAAGCCACATAAAACAGATAAATACTGGGGAGATGCTGTGTGTGAACACAATCAGTCTTGGCAGTGACACGATCCCTGTGTAACAGCCTGGCAGGTACCTGCAGCTTTCTTTTTTGCAGAGTGAAGGCAAGTTGAGCCGGATCCAGAGCTGGAAGAGCTCTGGATTTGAGTTATGCAAAGCAGGAAATTGTGCATCTCCATATCACATTCCAGGAAGAAGATGGAATTTCACCACTGCAGACCCATGAAAGTGGGGACACTTTAACTCAGGCATGGTTTGGCTTGGGAAGTGGCTAGAATTATTTTTCCATTCAAAAATATGGTTGACGTGAACTCCAGATGGTGGACACCCACTTCTGCATGCAAGCTGGAGAGACTGGGTGGCCCCAGTGCCTGCCTAGGAGCCCGGGAGCACGTCCACAACATGACCTCTCCGAGTGCTGTGGTGTCTGTATTTTCACCCTTTCCCATTCTGGGACATCACAGAAAAATCCATCTGCAGACTGTTTATCTTGTTTTCTTGTGAGTAAAGATGCAGCCTTTAACTTCCTGTGGATGTAGTGGGTTGGTTAATGCCTGGGTAACAGAGGGAGGGGATGGGGGCATGGCAGTGTTAATGGGAGAACAGCTCATTTATAGTTCCAGCATGCTTTATGACATCAAAAGAGCATTGAGAGAATGCTTGGGATAATGTTAATTAGGGCTCAGAAATAAATGCTTTGCTTCCTCATTAATTGTTATCTCTTTGTTGTGCTCATTATAAAGTGATTCCTAGCTGCTAAAGGTTGTGCAGCTGAGGGGAGATGTGCTACTTGGGTGGAAGACACTGGGCAGCCCCATCCAAATTTGGGACGCAGGGGTGAGGTGGTGGGGGACAGCTGGCAGCCAGGGTGCTGCGGGGAGAGGTGGTGAGATGTGGGATGCTCTGGAGAGCACCGCCAATGCAGTGTGTGACAAGCCCTGTCCCCTGTCCCTATCTCCATTAAGCAGCCTTGCAGGGACCAGCTCTCTTCTCTAGAAAGTTTTCTTGTCTCAGCCATTTCTGTAGATTATGTGAAAATACACTTTGGAAAATTGAATCATAAAACTGTGGTGTAAATCCTTTTAAAAAGAGATCAAAGACCAAAATGCTAATAAGGCTGGGATGGGAATAAAATCTAGGCGCTTTGGTAAAGTAGAATAAAAATAAAGGAGGCCTACAAAGAGAATAACAAATTAAAAACAAGTTTAAAAAGAGCAATGGAAAAAAGAGGTTCAAAACAACCGAAGGAGAAAGCCCTTAAAGTGAAGGCTTTCATGTGCCCAGCACAGGCATGACCCTCGGTGCTGCTCTCACACATGGTGAACCCCTCCCTGGCCAGGGGCTCAAGCCCCTGCACCCACCTGGGGCTGCACCCAGCCCCTGCCACCTGTCAGGGTCACAGCCTTGGAGTCTCCTATTTCTCACCAGACTGCTGGAACCTGTCCCCAGGTGAGAGAAAACCACCTGAGTGAGAGAATGTTGGAACGGTGATCTTCATGGCTGCGTCTTTCCTCGGGATTTCCCATGTTTGTCCACAGATTAGGACCAGGCAGGGCACTGGGAGAGCAACTGCACGTGAAGACCAGTTGATGCACTCTTCTCAAATCCATAACTCACTTCCTTTGGGGAGTTGATTCAACCTGGCATTAGGAAAGTGCTTTTAAAACACACTGGTTCCCTCCCAGCAAGCCGGCAGGCCGGCACAGGCCCTCTGCATTGTGCTCCCTGCGACACTCAAACCCAGTTCTGCAGGAAATTGAGGGGTTTTCTGGGGGGAACAGCAGGCTCCTCATGCCAAGACAGGATCGCTGTCTGGAGGGGAATTATAAGGGCAGACTAACATTGCTGTCCCTGGGGAACCTGTGCAGTGCCTGGGAAGGCAGTGGCACTGTGTCTCAGAGGAGCTTGGGGCCACATCAGTGGTTGACCATGTTAAAACCAGTGCGTTAGGCAGAACCTCATTCAGCTCCTCGCTCCAAGGCAATTAGCATCCCTCTCCCTGTGCTCAGGAATCAAAACTGGGGGAAAACACACTCAGGAAGTGCTGGAATGCCAAACTCTGGTGCAGTGGTCCTGCCCAGCAAGGCAGGGTGAGGCTCGGGCAGGGCAGCAGAGCCAGGGGGCTGCAGCTCCCACCTGGGAGGGTGTGCAGTGCCTGTGCCCCGGCTCGGCTGGGTGCTGATGGTGGCAGCTGGCACAGAGCAGCAGCAGCAGCACGTGCCCGTGCTCACAGGCAGGGTGGCACATCCCTCTGTGCAGGGCACCCTGGGGACCCCAGCCCCGGACAGAGCCCCCGCCACGGGCAGGGCCAGCAGCCGCCAGTGCCCACGGGAGGGAGGCTGGGAAACACACCAGCTTGTTACACTTACCCCTCAATAAAAAATCTTCTAAGTGCCTAATTAACAGTTTAGGTAGAAATAAAAACATAATGAGAAAAACAATCTGGTTGAAAAAAAAAATGGCCTTGGCCGGCTCCCTTCTATTAGCTGTTCCCGTCCATATGTGCTTGGCTGAAGTGGTCATCAGGGCTTTGGCTAATGGGCTTTTCACATGTTTCTGTATTGCACCTCTGTATGTCTTAGTAATTTTAAACTTG